>NW_025750845.1:0-17472 GCF_021184085.1 Oncorhynchus gorbuscha | reverse complement strand
GGGCTAATGAACAGGTGATAACAGGGCTAATGAACAGGGGATAACAGGGCTAATGAACAGGGATAACAGGGCTAATGAACAGGGGATAACAGGGCTAATGAACAGGGGATAACAGGGCTAATGAACAGGGGATAACAGGGCTAATGAACAGGGGATAACAGGGCTAATGAACAGGGGATAACAGGGCTAATGAACAGGGGATAACAGGGCTAATGAACAGGGGATAACAGGGCTAATGAACAGGGGATAACAGGGCTAATGAACAGGGGATAACAGGGCTAATGAACTAGCAGGGGATAACAGAATGTGTGAATAGCAGGGGATAACAGGGCTAATGAACAGGGGATAACAGGGCTAATGAACAGGGGATAACAGGGCTAATGAACAGGGGATAACAGGGTACAATGAACAGGGGATAACAGGGCTAATGAACAGGCAATAACAGGGCTAATGAACAGACGATAACAGGGCTAATGAACAGGGGATAACAGGGCTAATGAACAGGGGATAACAGGGCTAATGAACAGACGATAACAGGGCTAATGAACAGGGGATAACAGGGCTAATGAACAGGGATAACAGGGGCACTCATGAGCTGAAGCAGGAAAAAAGTGATAATAAGAAAACAGAATGTTTAAAATAAATGTTCCCTTGGTTGGACTCTTGGTTTGGACTCCTTGGTTGGACTCCTTGGAGGAGAGAAAAAGCTGTGAGAAGAGGGAGATCGATGGATCCTGGATGATTCACACACACACACACACACACACACACACACACACACACACACACACACACACACACACACACACACACACACACACACACACACACACACACACACTACACACACACAACACACACACACACACACACACACACACACACACACACACACACACACACACACACACACACACACACACACACACACACACACACACACACACACACACACACACACACACACACACACACACTACACACACACACACACACACACACACACACACACACACACACACCTCTTCTGGCATTGGTCCAACACAGCTCTTCCTCCCCGTCCAGCTCCCCTCAGGTTGAAAGACGCTGCTTGGTCTTCTTGTGGTGGGTAATTCTGTTACGCTCCCTATCCTCAAACTCCCTGTCATAAATCAACCAAGGCACAGCGTGCATGTAGTCTCCACATCTTTAATGAAAGTGAAACCAAAAGCCAACCAAAAAACAAACAGGTAAACAGCAAAGACCGCGGACACAACCGAGGTGCACACACACACACACACACACACACACACACACACACACACACACACACACACACACACACACACACACACACACACACACACACACACACACACACACACACACACACACACACACACACACACACACACACACACTACACACACACACACACACACACACACACACACACACACACACACACACACACACACACACACACACACACACACAACACACACTACACACACACACACACACACCACACACACACACACACACACACACACACACACACACACACACACACACACACACACACACACACACACACACACACACACACACTACACACACACACACACTACACACACACACACTACACACACACACACACACACACACACACACACACACACACACACACACACACACACACACACACACACACACACACACACACGGAAAAATAATTACCCACAAACACAGGTGGGAACAGGCTACCTAAGTATGGTTCTCAATCAGAGACAACGATTGACAGCTGCCTCTGATTGGGAAAACCATACCAGGCCAAACACATAGAAATAGAAACATAGAAAAAAACACAGAATGCCCACCCCAACTCACACCCTGACCAAAACTAAAACAGAGACATAAAAAGGGAACTAAGGTCAGGACGGGACAAAGACACCTCTGGGGTTTGTGTGTACATAGTTAATGGGTACATATGACTTATTTGTGTATTTTCCAGGTGTTTTTTTCGATTGTCTTAAGAGAAAACAAGGACATGTTTCAGTTTACTCTATATGGCTTTTTAAATGGGTTTCTGTTTTCCTCTGGAAAATCAGCTGTTAATATTACATAAATACTAATAACCACATTATTTCTGTTAGAATTTGTCATTATTGTTTATTTTTACTTAACTATAATGTTGAATAATAATGTGGCATAATGAGAGTGTAAAGCTGTCATCAAGGGTATGGTGGCTACTGTCGTCTGCGTTGGTATCATAAATGTGACATTTACATTTACATTTAAGTCATTTAGCAGACGCTCTTTATCCAGAGCGACTTTAAATTGGTGCATTCACCTTATGACATCCAGTGGAACAGCCACTTTACAATAGTGCCGACTGCTGTTTATCGAATAATTAACTATGTTTATAATTACGTGAATCAATTAATCAGGTAATCATTAACTCAGTAACCTGGGGCACCATTGGAAAAGTTATTTTTAAATGGGTTCCGTTTCTTAAAATAAATTCAAAGAATATCAGAATGTTGATTGTACAGCAGTCGCTAATTAATACATTTCCTCTACAGTCTCATTCTGAATGCCGTCTTTATGGCAAGTTATTTGGGAATATCTAGTTACGAGGCAAAGGTATGGATTCACTCTGATCTAGTTTAGACAACTAAACTCACAGTTCAACTTTTTACAAAAACATTCTTTTGCTCGGGATATTTTCTACACAACTCACAGTGTAAACATCATGTACATATTATGACAACTCTTCAACTTACAATGTTTTGTTATAACGCCATCATTAAATGTAGAATAACATAACAAAAACGACATCCATTTTCATATTCCCTCTATCGTTGTTACCACGATCTTGCCTGATGAAATATATTGTCCCAAAGTCCATTTATGCATGTTACCGTTCTGAGGTGGATTCTCCACAGGCCCACAAACATTGCAATCCTCCACACTGAGAGGACAAAGTTTTTTTCCTCGCTGCCTTAAGATGTACAATGGGCGTGAGGTATCATAACTTCTCCTCTATGTACCTCTCCCCTCTGCTGGGTGTAAGAGATGTCTGTGTAGGACTGTGATCCACGGTAACCTGGCCCGAGCAGACCAGTCATGACATTACTTTGAAGAATCTCAAATATGAAATACATTTTGATTTGTTTAACACTTTTTTTGGTTACTACATGATTCCATATGTTATTTCATAGTTTTGATATCTTCACTTTTATTCAATGATGTAGAAAATAGTCAAAATAAAGAAAAACCTTGAATGACTAGGGGTGCCAAACTTTTGGCTGTTACTGTATATATATATACAGTGGCAAGTTTTTAAAGTGTCTGCACTGTATTCTGGACCATTTGAGGTCTTGTTTTTTAAACTGGAATAGGTAATAATCTCTTCTGGGCTGTTCTTATCATATTTGACTTGAATAGGTGTTTTTTAAACTGGAATAGGTAATCATCTCTTCTGGGCTGTTCTTATCATATTTGACTTGAATAGGTGTTTTTTAAACTGGAATCGGTAATCATCTCTTCTGGGCTGTTCTTATCATATTTGACTTGAATAGGTGTTTTTTAAACTGGAATCGGTAATCATCTCTTCTGGGCTGTTCTTATCATATTTGACTTGAATAGGTGTTTTTAAACTGGAATAGGTAATCATCTCTTCTGGGCTGTTCTTATCATATTTGACTTGAATAGGTGTTTTTAAACTGGAATCGGTAATCATCTCTTCTGGGCTGTTCTTATCATATTTGACTTGAATAGGTGTTTTTAAACTGGAATCGGTAATCATCTCTTCTGGGCTGTTCTTATCATATTTGACTTGAATAGGTGTTTTTAAACTGGAATCGGTAATCATCTCTTCTGGGCTGTTCTTATCATATTTGAGTAATGATTTGGTTTATTGAATACCTTATTGCCCACAAAGCACCTCACCTTGTAATATTATTGATTATGTTGCCATATGATTACTATCTACAGTGGCAAGAAAAAGTATGTGAACTCTTCGTTATTACCTGGATTTCTGCATAAATTGGTCATAACATGTGATCTGATCTTCATCTAAGTCACAACAATAGACAAACACAGTCTGCTTAAACTAATAACACACAAATAATAGTATTTTTCTTGTCTATATTGAATACATAATTTAAACTTTCACAGTGTAGGTTGGAAAAAGTATGTGAACCCCCTAGGCTAATGACTTCTCCAAAAGCTCATTGTAGTTAGGAGTCAGCTCACCTGGAGTCCAATCAATGAGACGAGATTGGAGATGTTGGTTAGAGCTGCCTTGCGCTATAAAAAACACTCACACAATTTCAGTTTGCTATTCACAAGAAGCATTGCCTGATGTGAACCATGCCTCGAACAAAAGAGATCTCAGAAGACCTAAGATTAAGAATTGTTGACTTGCATAAAGCAGGAAAGGGTTACAGAAGTATCTCTAAAAGCCTTGATGTTCATCAGTCCACGTTAAGACTAAGTGTCTATAAATGGAGAACGTTCAGCGCCGTTGCTACTCTCCCTAGGAGTGGCCGTCCTGCAAAGATGACTGCAAGAGCACAGAGCAGAATGCTCAATGAGGTTAAGACGAATCCTAGTGTCAGCTAAAGACTTACAGAAAACTCTGGAACATTCTAACATCTCTGTTAACGAGTCTACGATACGTAAAACACTAAACAAGAACACTGTTATTTGATAAAGTGTCTGTTGGCAGGTTGTCTAAGGAGAACACAAACTCTTCATACCACTGCTGTTACATATCAAATACACAAGCCAATAAATTGCTGAGTGTGTGTGTGTTTCAAAAACCAATAAATTGCTGAGTGTGTGTGTGTTTCAAAAACCAATAAATTGCTGAGTGTGTGTGTGTTTCAAAAACCAATAAATTGCTGAGTGTGTGTGTGTTTCAAAAACCAATAAATTGCTGAGTGTGTGTGTGTTTCAAAACCAATAAATTGCTGAGTGTGTGTGTGTTTCAAAACCAATAAATTGCTGAGTGTGTGTGTGTTTAAACCAATAAATTGCTGAGTGTGTGTGTGTTTCAAATCAATAAATTGCTGAGTGTGTGTGTGTTTCAAAAACCAATAAATTGCTGAGTGTGTGTGAGTTTCAAAAACCAATAAATTGCTGAGTGTGTGTGTGTTTCAAAAACCAATAAATTGCTGAGTGTGTGTGTGTGTTTCAAAAACCAATAAATTGCTGAGTGTGTGTGTGTTTCAAAAACCAATAAATTGCTGAGTGTGTGTGTGTTTCAAAAACCAATAAATGACTGAGTGTGTGTGTGTTTCAAAAACCAATAAATTGCTGAGTGTGTGTGTGTTTCAAAAACCAATAAATGACTGAGTGTGTGTGTGTTTCAAAACCAATAAATGACTGAGTGTGTGTGTTTCAAAACCAATAAATTGCTGAGTGTGTGTGTGTTTCAAAAACCAATAAATTGCTGAGTGTGTGTGTGTTTCAAAACCAATAAATTGCTGAGTGTGTGTGTGTTTCAAAACCAATAAATTGCTGAGTGTGTGTGTGTTTCAAAACCAATAAATGACTGAGTGTGTGTGTTTCAAAACCAATAAATGACTGAGTGTGTGTGTGTTTCAAAAACCAATAAATTGCTGAGTGTGTGTGTGTTTCAAAAACCAATAAATGACTGAGTGTGTGTGTGTTTCAAAAACCAATAAATGACTGAGTGTGTGTGTGTTTCAAAAACCAATAAATTGCTGAGTGTGTGTGTGTTTCAAAACCAATAAATGACTGAGTGTGTGTGTGTTTCAAAAACCAATAAATGACTGAGTGTGTGTGTGTTTCAAAACCAATAAATGACTGAGTGTGTGTGTGTTTCAAAAACCAATAAATGACTGAGTGTGTGTGTGTTTCAAAAACCAATAAATGACTGAGTGTGTGTGTGTTTCAAAACCAATAAATGACTGAGTGTGTGTGTGTGTCAAAACCAATAAATGACTGAGTGTGTGTGTGTTTCAAAAACCAATAAATGACTGAGTGTGTGTGTGTTTCAAAAACCAATAAATGACTGAGTGTGTGTGTGTTTCAAAAACCAATAAATGACTGAGTGTGTGTGTGTTTCAAAAACCAATAAATGACTGCCCAGAACAAACAGAGCTGGCAGGAGTTTGGCTGGCCGTCTCTTAGCTTAGTTTATATATTTGCGTGTGTGTGTGTGTGTGTGTGTGTGTGTGTGTGTGTGTGTGTGTGTGTGTGTGTGTGTGTGTGTGTGTGTGTGTGTGTACATGCTTTTCATTTCCAAAAAGGAATAATGACTGCAAATCAAACAATTACTAAAATGGGGTTCTGCAGACAGCCTAAGGACATTCTCGGGTTCCTATTTTGGTTCCAATTTGTGTTCCTATTTGGGTTCCTATTTAGGTTCCTATTTAGGTCCCTATTTAGGTCCCTATTTAGGTCCCTATTTGGGTTCCTATTTAGGTCCCTATTTGAGTTCCTATTTGGGTTCCTATTTAGGTCCCTATTTGGGTTCCTATTTAGGTTCCTATTTGGGTTCCTATTTAGGTCCCTATTTGGGTTCCTATTTGGGTTCCTATTTAGGTCCCTATTTAGGTTCCTATTTGGGTTCCTATTTAGGTCCCTATTTGGGTTCCTATTTGGGTTCCTATTTAGGTCCCTATTTGGGTTCCTATTTAGGTTCCTATTTGGGTTCCTATTTAGGTCCCTATTTAGGTCCCTATTTAGGTTCCTATTTGGGTTCCTATTTAGGTCCCTATTTGGGTTCCTATTTAGGTCCCTATTTAGGCTCCTATTTAGGTCCCTATTTGGGTTCCTATTTAGGTCCCTATTTGGGTTCCTATTTAGGTCCCTATTTAGGTTCCTATTTGGGTTCCTATTTAGGTCCCTATTTGGGTTCCTATTTGGGTTCCTATTTAGGTCCCTATTTAGGTTCCTATTTGGGTTCCTATTTAGGTCCCTATTTGGGTTCCTATTTGGGTTCCTATTTAGGTCCCTATTTGGGTTCCTATTTAGGTTCCTATTTAGGTTCCTATTTAGGTCCCTATTTGGGTTCCTATTTGGGTTCCTGTTTGGGTTCCTATTTGCAGAGTTCCTATTTGGGTTCCTATTTAGGTCCCTATTTGGGTTCCTATTTGGGTTCCTATTTGGGTTCCTATTTAGGTCCCTATTTGGGTTCCTGTTGGGTTCCTATTTGGGTTCTTATTTAGGTTCTGTTGGGTTCCACATTTGGTCCTATTTAGGTTCCTATTTGGGTTCTCTATTTAGATTCTCCCTATTTGGGTTCCTATTTAGGTTCCTATTTGGGTTCCTATTTAGGTCCCCTGTTAGGTTCCTATTTTTCTATTTGGGTTCTATTTGGGTTCCTATTTAGGTCCTGTTGGGTTCTATTTGGGTCCTATTTAGGTTCTATTTGGGTTCCTATTTGGGTCCCTATTTGGGTTCTATTTAGGTTCTATTTGTTCCTATTTGGGTCCCTATTTGGGTCCCTATTTGGGTTCCTATTTAGGTTCCTATTTGGGTTCCTATTTAGGTTCCTATTTGGGTTCCTATTTAGGTCCCTATTTGGGTTCCTATTTAGGTTCCTATTTGGGTTCCTATTTAGGTCCCTATTTAGGTTCCTATTTGGGTTCCTATTTAGGTTCCTATTTGGGTTCCTATTTAGGTCCCTATTTGGGTTCCTATTTGGGTTCCTATTTAGGTCCCTATTTAGGTTCCTATTTGGGTTCCTATTTAGGTCCCTATTTGGGTTCCTATTTAGGTTCCTATTTGGGTTCCTATTTAGGTCCCTATTTGGGTTCCTATTTAGGTTCCTATTTGGGTTCCTATTTAGGTCCCTATTTAGGTCCCTATTTAGGTTCCTATTTGGGTTCCTATTTAGGTCCCTATTTGGGTTCCTATTTAGGTCCCTATTTAGGCTCCTATTTAGGTCCCTATTTGGGTTCCTATTTAGGTCCCTATTTGGGTTCCTATTTAGGTTCCTATTTAGGTCCCTATTTGGGTTCCTATTTAGGTCCCTATTTGGGTTCCTATTTAGGTTCCTATTTAGGTTCCTATTTGGGTTCCTATTTAGGTCCCTATTTGGGTTCCTATTTAGGTTCCTATTTGGGTTCCTATTTAGGTCCCTATTTGGGTTCCTATTTAGGTTCCTATTTAGGTTCCTATTTGGGTTCCTATTTAGGTCCCTATTTTGGTCCCTATTTAGGTCCCTATTTGGGTTCCTATTTTGGTCCCTATTTGGGTTCCTATTTTGGTCCCTATTTGGGTTCCTATTTTGGTCCCTATTTGGGTTCCTATTTTGGTCCCTATTTGGGTTCCTATTTAGGTCCCTATTTGGGTTCCTATTTAGGTTCCTATTTAGGTTCCTATTTGGGTTCCTATTTAGGTCCCTATTTTGGTCCCTATTTAGGTCCCTATTTGGGTTCCTATTTAGGTTCCTATTTAGGTTCCTATTTAGGTCCCTATTTGGGTTCCTATTTGGGTTCCTATTTAGGTCCCTATTTAGGTTCCTATTTGGGTTCCTATTTAGGTCCCTATTTGGGTTCCTATTTGGGTTCCTATTTAGGTTCCTATTTGGGTTCCTATTTAGGTCCCTATTTGGGTTCCTATTTAGGTTCCTATTTGGGTTCCTATTTAGGTTCCTATTTGGGTTCCTATTTGGGTTCCTATTTAGGTTCCTATTTGGGTTCCTATTTAGGTCCCTATTTGGGTTCCTATTTGGGTCCCTATTTAGGTTCCTATTTGGGTTCCTATTTAGGTCCCTATTTGGGTTCCTATTTGGGTTCCTATTTAGGTCCCTATTTAGGTTCCTATTTGGGTTCCTATTTAGGTCCCTATTTGGGTTCCTATTTAGGTTCCTATTTGGGTTCCTATTTAGGTTCCTATTTGGGTTCCTATTTAGGTCCCTATTTGGGTTCCTATTTAGGTTCCTATTTGGGTTCCTATTTAGGTTCCTATTTGGGTTCCTATTTAGGTCCCTATTTAGGTTCCTATTTGGGTTCCTATTTAGGTTCCTATTTGGGTTCCTATTTAGGTCCCTATTTGGGTTCCTATTTGGGTTCCTATTTAGGTCCCTATTTAGGTTCCTATTTGGGTTCCTATTTAGGTCCCTATTTGGGTTCCTATTTAGGTTCCTATTTGGGTTCCTATTTAGGTCCCTATTTGGGTTCCTATTTAGGTTCCTATTTGGGTTCCTATTTAGGTCCCTATTTAGGTCCCTATTTAGGTTCCTATTTGGGTTCCTATTTAGGTCCCTATTTGGGTTCCTATTTAGGTCCCTATTTAGGCTCCTATTTAGGTCCCTATTTGGGTTCCTATTTAGGTCCCTATTTGGGTTCCTATTTAGGTTCCTATTTAGGTCCCTATTTGGGTTCCTATTTAGGTCCCTATTTGGGTTCCTATTTAGGTTCCTATTTAGGTTCCTATTTGGGTTCCTATTTAGGTCCCTATTTGGGTTCCTATTTAGGTTCCTATTTGGGTTCCTATTTAGGTCCCTATTTGGGTTCCTATTTAGGTTCCTATTTGGGTTCCTATTTAGGTCCCTATTTTGGTCCCTATTTAGGTCCCTATTTGGGTTCCTATTTTGGTCCCTATTTGGGTTCCTATTTTGGTCCCTATTTGGGTTCCTATTTTGGTCCCTATTTGGGTTCCTATTTTGGTCCCTATTTGGGTTCCTATTTAGGTCCCTATTTGGGTTCCTATTTAGGTTCCTATTTAGGTTCCTATTTGGGTTCCTATTTAGGTCCCTATTTTGGTCCCTATTTAGGTCCCTATTTGGGTTCCTATTTGGGTTCCTATTTTGGTCCCTATTTAGGTCCCTATTTGGGTTCCTATTTTGGTCCCTATTTGGGTTCCTATTTAGGTCCCTATTTAGGTTCCTATTTGGATAAGTTTGATGTTACTTCATGAACATGTCAGCCATTAGCTGAAATATGAGTTTGCTGTAACAGGGGAAATGTTGCTCCTTCACACTGATGACATTCATGTCCAGTGAAATAACAGTTTAAACCGTTTATATCTTTAGTCATGAAACTGAAATGATTTAGGGGAGAAAAAACATCTCAAATCAACTCTGTAGACCTTATCTATCCTAAGCCTTTGCAGGAATGTGCAGAATTTAAAAACACAAGGTGTGGTATTTTCCACAGACGCCAAATACCTCTCCAAAAATAACTTTCCATATGATAGGTAACTTAGGCGGGTTATTTGAGAGCGATAACCTATGCTTGAGCCCCAATGACAAAAAACAAAACTACATTTTAATTTTATGTCTATGATTATTCATTGATTCTGAAGCGGTCAATGATTCTCTAAGGATGTATACAAATGTCATCTGTGGAGACGTGTGTTGTGGAGGTGTGGGCCTACCTCTAACGCTTACCTGAAAATACCCTCAGAACTCCCATGTGCCACCTTTTAACATAACGCCTATAAAAGAAATGCCATGTTCAGTGAGTATGGATCGAAGAGCTTGGTTTTTTTCACCACGTAAACATCTCACACCTAAACTAACCTCCTAATATTTCATGTGGGGGTCAGTGATGTGTAGTGCTGAGGTGATGAGCAGTACACCAATGTTCACAAGAAGAGGCATCAAACACAAGGCAGTCGGTGGCCTCGAGTGTCTGTCTGAATCACAAGGCAGTCGGTGGCCTCGAGTGTCTGTCTGAATCACAAGGCAGTCGGTGGCCTCGAGTGTCTGTCTGAAACACGAGGCAGTCGTTGGCCTCGAGTGTCTGTCTGAAACACGAGGCAGTCGGTGGCCTCGAGTGTCTGTCTGAAACACATTCAAGTCACTGCTGAGTTTTCCGAAGGCGTTTCAGCCCTGAAGATGGCCTTAAATATCTCACAAACACACAAACTCATTACCTTCTACACCGCCTAACATTGATGTGGTCGATTAATGTGTATTTAATCTAGATAAGATGAATATATAAAATAGCCAAGGGCAGTATGTCATATTCAGAACCTCTGAGAGGAATGACAACCTAAAGGGAGAGAAATGTGACATTTAACTTGTTTCAAGCAACACAGACAGTTTGTAAAGTTTTCGTCGAACGATTCGGTGTCTCAACTGAAAAACTTTTTCTAAAAAATATTCAGACACCTCTTACTAATTGGATGTGTGACTGTATTATTTTTGGGGGGGTAATTTATTTGTCCTGCTAATTAAAAATAAAACATTGAGTGGATTTTAACAGGAGGCAGACAGAAGCATTGGCATGGTGGCTTGGTGAAACCATAACTGCCACCCACACCTTGGTCTGGCATTGACTGTTTGCGGTTGACTGCTCATTATAGCCATCACTCACTCACCCACGCACAAACACACACGGGCTAGAGATCTGTATAGGATAAAAAGAGTGGGTAGAGTTAACTGTTTGTTTTGACTGAAATGAGCCATCGTCTTAAAATTCACTATTCCATGAATAATCTGAGCATTCTGAATACAATTTTCTCCATCCCTCACGGGGAATAAAAAAACAGATATGCCAAGTATCATACCCTAGAGACTAGCCTTGAGGAACACTGTGGAACATCTTGGAGAGCAGTCTACAGAGGCCCTATAGACTAGCCTTGAGGAACACTGTGGAACATCTTGGAGAGCAGTCTACAGAGGCCCTAGAGACTAGCCTTGAGGAACACTGTGGAACATCTTGGAGAGCAGTCTACAGAGGCCCTATAGACTAGCCTTGAGGAACACTGTGGAACATCTTGGAGAGCAGTCTACAGAGGCCCTATAGACTAGCCTTGAGGAACACTGTGGAACATCTTGGAGAGCAGTCTACAGAGGCCCTATAGACTAGCCTTGAGGAACACTGTGGAACATCTTGGAGAGCAGTCTACAGAGGCCCTATAGACTAGCCTTGAGGAACACTGTGGAACATCTTGGAGAGCAGTCTACAGAGGCCCTATAGACTAGCCTTGAGGAACACTGTGGAACATCTTGGAGAGCAGTCTACAGAGGCCCTATAGACTAGCCTTGAGGAACACTGTGGAACATCTTGGAGAGCAGTCTACAGAGGCCCTATAGACTAGCCTTGAGGAACACTGTGGAACATCTTGGAGAGCAGTCTACAGAGGCCCTATAGACTAGCCTTGAGGAACACTGTGGAACATCTTGGAGAGCAGTCTACAGAGGCCCTAGAGACTAGCCTTGAGGAACACTGTGGAACATCTTGGAGAGCAGTCTACAGAGGCCCTATAGACTAGCCTTGAGGAACACTGTGGAACATCTTGGAGAGCAGTCTACAGAGGCCCTATAGACTAGCCTTGAGGAACACTGTGGAACATCTTGGAGAGCAGTCTACAGAGGCCCTATAGACTAGCCTTGAGGAACACTGTGGAACATCTTGGAGAGCAGTCTACAGAGGCCCTATAGACTAGCCTTGAGGAACACTGTGGAACATCTTGGAGAGCAGTCTACAGAGGCCCTATAGACTAGCCTTGAGGAACACTGTGGAACATCTTGGAGAGCAGTCTACAGAGGCCCTATAGACTAGCCT
The DNA here is from genome assembly GCF_021184085.1 of Oncorhynchus gorbuscha. Classification (NCBI taxonomy): domain Eukaryota; kingdom Metazoa; phylum Chordata; class Actinopteri; order Salmoniformes; family Salmonidae; genus Oncorhynchus; species Oncorhynchus gorbuscha. The sequence goes on along the minus strand of NW_025750845.1, from coordinate 4,993 downwards.
TGAGGAACACTGTGGAACATCTTGGAGAGCAGTCTACAGAGGCCCTAGAGACTAGCCTTGAGGAACACTGTGGAACATCTTGGAGAGCAGTCTACAGAGGCCCTATAGACTAGCTATAAGGAACATCTTGGAGAGCAGTCTACAGAGGCCCTATAGACTAGCTTTAAGGAACACTGTGGAACATCTTGGAGAGCAGTCTACAGAGGCCCTATAGACTAGCCTTGAGGAACACTGTGGAACATCTTGGAGAGCAGTCTACAGAGGCCCTATAGACTAGCCTTGAGGAACACTGTGGAACATCTTGGAGAGCAGTCTACAGAGGCCCTATAGACTAGCCTTGAGGAACACTGTGGAACATCTTGGAGAGCAGTCTACAGAGGCCCTATAGACTAGCCTTGAGGAACACTGTGGAACATCTTGGAGAGCAGTCTACAGAGGCCCTATAGACTAGCCTTGAGGAACACTGTGGAACATCTTGGAGAGCAGTCTACAGAGGCCCTATAGACTAGCCTTGAGGAACACTGTGGAACATCTTGGAGAGCAGTCTACAGAGGCCCTATAGACTAGCCTTGAGGAACACTGTGGAACATCTTTGGAGAGCAGTCTACAGAGGCCCTATAGACTAGCTTTAAGGAACATCCTGTAGAGCAGTCTACAGAGGCCCTATAGACTAGCTTTAAGGAACATCCTGTAGAGTAGTCTACAGAGGCCCTATAGACTAGCTTTAAGGAACATCTTCAACAGGTGGTTCATGTAGAGCAGGCTCTGCCACAGAGGCTTGGTTGAAATAAAACTTGGAGCAATACTCCCCCCTAGTGGCTCAATATAACAATACTGGTTGAGGTGGAATAGTGAACATTAGAGGGGGAGGAAATATTAGCTCGATTATCAACAAAACTTGAAGGAATTAAAATAAAGCAATGGATACGAAATGAAACCTTTAGAAGTGTTGGCAGAATAACGGGCCTCAGTGTGAAAATTACATTTTGACCTGTGAAAAGACGGACACACCAGAAACGAGATATGAACATATGTTTAATGTACAATTAATTACTCCCCAAAATTCCCAACAATAAAATCAAGTCTCTAAAATGCAGAATCAAACCCCATAAACGCACACCTGTTTGGGATGGTTTGACAAGCACTTAAACCACAGGAATGAACATGAAAACAAAAACTATTTAAATAACCTAGCTGGTTAAACGGACAGAAACCTGCTATATTACGAAGTGTGTAAATCAAGGAGTTGGTCTTTATTTGGTTCCAACTATTGTGCAGAGATGTTGAATGAAGTAACTCAATACCAACAACTGTATAGTGTAAAGGCCAATGAGGCGAGGTTAGGAAACTGGAAAGGACAGACACCGAGAGGTTATCACAAAACTAAGGACAATCATGTAACAATAACATGTAAAGTCATCTTACACTCGTCGCCAACCATTCAACGCTTATGGACGTCTTTCAAATGGGTCTCATCGGTAAACTTTCCCATAGTACTTCACACCACACATACACCATTATTATTGTTTGTGGGGTCACCGTGAAGCCCCTTAGCTCTGGCGAGGAGTCATCGTAGACCACCGTATCTCCTCCTGGGATACTTAGGGTGCGTCCCAATATCTAATTTCTCCTGAATAATTCACTCTTTCTCATAAAGCATTGGATTGGTTGAGGCATGAGCTAGAGGGAGTTTCCATCTAAAAACTAGTCATTTCCTTTCAAATCAGTGAAGAGAACAAAATGCACCCTTAGGGAGAAAGGAGATGTGATTGGGACATAACTATAGTCTATACGCTCCAATGGGGGTTATGGTAAATCGCATTACATCTCCCATATTCAGCGACCGGAGTGGACTAGGCCTTAAGAGTCTCTCCGAGTACATGACCTGATCAGGAAAAGCCCTATGGACCCTAGTTATAGGCTTTAAGGTCCGGAAGTTTTGGTTGAGGAAAAACTCCTAGCCGACGGGGTGAGACAATAACAGAAAAGGACATCATTCTACAGGTTTAGGTTCAAAATCAAATCAAATGTCGTAACCAAGCCAGATAGTGACGAGATGACGACACTACGATGGACTGTAGACACTACTCATTATCACGATTGTAGTATAAACATTATGATCAAGTAGTTTATTTCCAACATTCTTTTCAGTAGATAACTTGAAATTAATTGACACCCCTCTCTAACTCGCCAAGGAAAACTCTGTTGGACGTTTTAAAGATCTGTAGAACAGTGTTTGAGTTGGTTCTGAGAGGGCCGCGGATACACACCTCTGATAGGGAGCACTGGGCTGGAGGACGCAGCACTAAAGGCCATTATGGACTCATTGGATATCAGATATTATTGAGACATTTCTCCTCTCCGTTGCTGGCGGCTGTGTACATCTCTCCTTCCCATGAGGCAGTGGGGTGTTCCAGAGAGGAGCAGTGGTATAGCAGAGTCAAACTCCCATCAACTCCACCACATTATATTTTTATTCATTTATCATATCCATGATCACAATAAATCACTTTCAGACAGTAGAAAATAGAAAACAAACCTTTTAAAAACTAGAAAACATAGTCTGCCCTCTCGGTTTAGTGAGAGCATAGCTGGCAGGGATCGCTGAGGTTAGAAGGCAGCACTTGGAAAGGAGGTAAAGAGTCAGTCTGCATCAGGGTTCAGTTGGTCTAGTTGGGTCGGTCCTCTGAATGTGATTGGCTGGGGTTGACAGGACGCTCATGCCGGCTGGGGCTGGGGGTGTATGGAGGCGGGGCCTCGCTTATGATGCTGGCAGAGTCTTCACCCTCAAAGAGAGGGGAGGGAGAATGGGGAGGGGGGCAAGGCGAGATGCGTCGACGTCGTCGCTCTGGGCAACCTCGCTGTACGGAGGAGGCTTCAGGTCATCCGCTGTGGGGTCAGAGGTTAGAGTTCAGTAAGAAGTAATACAGGAACTGAAGTGAACGTCGAGTGCAGGCAACAGGGAAAGCAACTAAAGAATGTGTCCTTGGTCGGCTGCACACGACAGTGCCTTCGGTAAGTATTCAAACCCCTGGACTTAATATATATGCCATTTAGCAGACGCTTTTATCCAAAGCGACTTACAGCCATGTGCATACATTCTACGTATGTAGAGCAAAGACTTCCTCTACAGTTGGTTGAGTTACAGCCTGAAATTTAAAATTGAGATGTTTGTCACTGACCTTCCAACACACAATTTAATTTAATTTTACCTTTATTTAACCAGGCAAGTCAGTTAAGAACATATTCTTATTTTCAATGACGGCCTGGGAACAGTGGGTTAACTGCCTGTTCAAGGCAAGAACTGCCTGTTCAAGGCAAGAACTGCCTGTTCAGATTTGTACCTTGTCAGCTCGGGGGTTTGAACTCGCAACCTTCCGGTTACTAGTCCAACGCTGTAACCACTAGGCTACGCTGCCGCCCCATAATACCCCATAATGTCAAAGTGGAATGATGTTTTCTGAAATGTTTACACATTAGTCAACACACACTCAAACCCTTTGTTACAGCAAACCTAAATAAGTTAATGAGTGAAAAGTTTTTGAACAAGTTAAATAATATGTTGCATGGACTCTGTGTGCATAGTATTTAACACGACTCCCTCATCTCTGTACTCCACACACTCTGGTCCTTCTGTAGCTCAGTTGGTAGAGCATGGCGCTTGTAACGCCAGGGTAGTGGGTTCGATTCCCGGGACCACCCATACGTAGAATGTATGCACACATGACTGTAAGTCGCTTTGGATAAAAGCGTCTGCTAAATGGCATATATTATTATTATATATATTATTATTATTCATATATTACACAGATAATTATAAGGTCACTCAGACAAGCAGTGAATTTCAAAACAGATTCAACTAGAAAGGGAGGTTTTCCAATGCCTCGCAAAGAGGGGTTGGTAGATGAGAGAAGAAGAAAAATATGTATCCCCCTTTGAGCATGGTGAAGTTATTCATTACGATTTGGGTGGCGTAGCAATACACCCAGTCACTTCCCAACTCAGTTGCCGGAGAGGAAGGAGACCGCGCTCAGGGATTTCACCATGGAGGCCAATGGTGACTAAAACAGTTAGAGTTTAATGTCTGTAATAGGAGAAACTGAGGATGGATCAACATGGTAGTTACTTCACAATACTAACCTAATTGATAGAGTGAAAAGGAAACTAAATAAAACATTTTTTTGACCAATCGATTAGTTGAAATGTTAAAACGTGTATTTTTCCCCCATATAGACACATCCTGTGGTATTTTAATCAAATCAACTATATGCCCTGAGCTCGTCTGATGCTTTAAGCACACTTTTTGATTAAATAATTAAGACACACAAATGACGAGAGGGAGTCCGACAGCAATTGTTTTGATTGTGCCGCCTGGCTCAGACTTGCTACTCTATTTTTTTAAAGAAAGCGAGTGACTAGCACCAGTTCTCTCTCCTCCCTGCTACAGCGACCACCACATAATATCAGTATGTATAGTGTTGTCTCTCTCTCCTCCCTGCTACAGCGACCACCACATAATATCAGTATGTATAGTGTTGTCTCTCTCTCCTCCCTGCTATAGCGACCACCACATAATATCAGTATGTATAGTGTTGTCTCTCCTCCCTGCTACAGCGACCACCACATAATATCAGTATGTATAGTGTTGTCTCCCTCTCCTCCCTGCTATAGCGACCACCACATAATATCAGTATGTATAGTGTTGTCTCTCTCTCCTCCCTGCTACAGCGACCACCACATAATATCAGTATGTATAGTGTTGTCTCCCTCTCCTCCCTGCTATAGCGACCACCACATAATATCAGTATGTATAGTGTTGTCTCTCTCTCCTCCCTGCTACAGCGACCACCACATAATATCAGTATGTATAGTGTTGTCTCTCTCTCCTCCCTGCTACAGCGACCACCACATAATATCAGTATGTATAGTGTTGTCTCTCTCTCCTCCCTGCTACAGCGACCACCACATAATATCAGTATGTATAGTGTTGTCT
>NW_025750844.1:0-17474 GCF_021184085.1 Oncorhynchus gorbuscha | reverse complement strand
CCCCCACATTCTTATTGAGTTCCAACCCCAGAACCCCCCACCCCCCACATTCTTATTGAGTTCCAACCCCAGAACCCCCCTCCCACATTCTTATTGAGTTCCAACCCCAGAACCCCCCACATTCTTATTGAGTTCCAACCCCAGAACCCCCCTCCCACATTCCTATTGAGTTCCAACCCATAATCCCCCACATTCCTATTGAGTTCCAACCCCAGAACCCCCCACATTCTTATTGAGTTGCAACCCCAGAACCCCCTCCCACATTCCTATTGAGTTCCAACCCCAGAACCCCCTCCCACATTCCTATTGAGTTCCAACCCCATAATCCCCCCCCACATTCTTATTGAGTTCCAACCCCAGAACCCCCTCCCACATTCCTATTGAGTTCCAACCCCATAATCCCCCCCACATTCTTATTGAGTTCCAACCCCAGAACCCCCCACATTCCTATTGAGTTCCAACCCCAGACCCCCCCACATTCCTATTGAGTTCCAACCCCAGACCCCCCAGATTCCTATTGAGTTCCAACCCCAGAACCCCCACATTCCTATTGAGTTCCAACCCCAGAACCCCCCCACATTCCTATTGAGTTCCAACCCCAGACCCCCACATTCCTATTGAGTTCCAACCCCAGACCCCCCACATTCCTATTGAGTTCCAACCCCAGAACCCCCACATTCCTTTTGAGTTCCAACCCCAGACCCCCCACATTCCTATTGAGTTCCAACCCCAGACCCCCCACATTCCTATTGAGTTCCAACCCCAGAACCCCCCACATTCTTATTGAGTTCCAACCCCCAGAACTCCCCCCACATTCCTATTGAGTTCCAACCCCAGACCCCCACATTCCTATTGAGGTCCAACCCCAGAACCCCCCACATTCTTATTGAGTTCCAACCCCAGAACCCCTCCCCCACATTCTTATTGAGTTCCAACCCCAGAACCCCCCACATTCCTATTGAGTTCCAACCCTAGACCCCCCACATTCTTATTGAGTTCCAACCCCAGAACCCCCACATTCTTATTGAGTTCCAACCCCAGAACCCCTCCCCCACATTCCTATTGAGTTCCAACCTCAGAACCCCCTCCCCCACATTCCTATTGAGTTCCAACCTCAGAACCCCTCCCCACATTCCTATTGAGTTCCAACCTCAGAACCCCTCCCCACATTCCTATTGAGTTCCAACCCCATAATCCCCCCACATTCTTATTGAGTTCCAACCCCAGAACCCCCCACATTCCTATTGAGTTCCAACCCCATAATCCCCCCACATTCTTATTGAGTTCCAACCCCATAACCCCCTCCCCCACATTCTTATTGAGTTCCAACCCCATAACCCCCCTCCCCACATTCTTATTGAGTTCCAACCCCATAACCCCTCCCCCACATTCTTATTGAGTTCCAACCCCATAACCCCCTCCCCACATTCTTATTGAGTTCCAACCCCAGAACCCCCCACATTCTTATTGAGTTCCAACCCCAGAACCCCCACATTCTTATTGAGTTCCAACCCCAGAACCCCCCATTTACATTTACATTTAAGTCATTTAGCAGACTCTCTTATCCAAAGCGACTTACAAATTGGTGCATTCACCTTATGACATCCAGTGGAACAGTCACTTTACAATAGTGCATCTAAATCTTAAAGGGGGGGGGGTGAGAGGGAATACTTATCCTATCCTAGGTATTCCTTAAAGAGGTGGGGTTTCAGGTGTCTCCGGAAGGTGGTGATTGACTGCGCTGTCCTGGCGTCGTGAGGGAGTTTGTTCCACCATTGGGGGGCCAGAACAGCGAACCCCCCCACATTCCTATTGAGTTTCAACCCCAGACCCCTCCTACATCATGTTGTTCCAACCCCAGACCCCTCCTACATCATGTTGTTTCAACCCCAGACCCCTCCTACATCATGTTGTTTCAACCCCAGACCCCTCCTACATCATGTCGTTTCAACCCCAGACCCCTCCTACGTCATATCGTTTCAACCCCAGACCCTTCCTACGTCATATCGTTCCAACCCCAGACCCCTCCTACGTCATATCGTTCCAACCCCAGACCCCTCCTACGTCATATCGTTCCAACCCCAGACCCCTCCTACGTCATATCGTTCCAACCCCAGACCCCTCCTACGTCATATCGTTCCAACCCCAGACCCCTCCTACGTCATATCGTTCCAACCCCAGACCCTCCTACATCATATTGTTCCAACCCCAGACCCTCCTACATCATATTGTTCCAACCCCAGACCCCTCCTACATCATATTGTTCCAACCCCAGACCCCTCCTACATCATATTGTTTCAACCCCAGACCCCTCCTACATCATATTGTTTCAACCCCAGACCCCTCCTACATCATGTTGTTTCAACCCCAGACCCTCCTACGTCATATCGTTCCAACCCCAGACCCTCCTACATCATGTTGTTTCAACCCCAGACCCCTCCTACATCATGTTGTTTCAACCCCAGACCCCTCCTACATCATATCGTTTCAACCCCAGACCCCTCCTACATCATGTTGTTTCAACCCCAGACCCCTCCTACGTCATGTCGTTCCAACCCCAGACCCCTCCTACATAATGTTGTTTCAACCCCAGACCCCTCCTACGTCATATTGTTCCAACCCCAGACCCCTCCTACGTCATGTTGTTCCAACCCCAGACCCCTCCTACGTCATGTTGTTCCAACCCCGGACCCCTCCTACGTCATATCGTTCCAACCCCAGACCCCTCCTACGTCATGTTGTTTCAACCCCAGACCCCTCCTACGTCATATCGTTCCAACCCCAGACCCCTCCTACGTCATATCGTTCCAACCCCAGACCCTCCTACGTCATATCGTTCCAACCCCAGACCCTCCTACGTCATATTGTTCCAACCCCAGACCCCTCCTACATCATATCGTTCCAACCCCAGACCCCTCCTACGTCATATTGTTCCAACCCCAGACCCCTCCTACGTCATATCGTTCCAACCCCAGACCCCTCCTACGTCATATTGTTCCAACCCCAGACCCCTCCTACGTCATATCGTTCCAACCCCAGACCCCCCCACATCGAGTTCCAACCCCAGACCCCTCCTACGTCATATCGTTCCAACCCCAGACCCTCCTACGTCATATCGTTTCCAACCCCAGACCCTCCTACGTCATATCGTTCCAACCCCAGACCCTCCTACGTCATATTGTTCCAACCCCAGACCCCTCCTACGTCATATCGTTCCAACCCCAGACCCCCCCTACATCATATTGTTCCAACCCCAGACCCCTCCTACATCATATTGTTCCAACCCCAGACCCCTCCTACATCATGTTGTTCCAACCCCAGACCCTCCTACATCATATCGTTCCAACCCCAGACCCTCCTACATCATGTTGTTCCAACCCCAGACCCCTCCTACGTCATATCGTTCCAACCCCAGACCCCTCCTACGTCATATTGTTCCAACCCCAGACCCCTCCTACGTCATATCGTTCCAACCCCAGACCCCTCCTACGTCATATTGTTCCAACCCCAGACCCCTCCTACGTCATATCGTTCCAACCCCCCAGACCCCTCCTCGTCATATTGTTCCAACCCCAGACCCCTCCTACGTCATATCGTTCCAACCCCAGACCCCCCCACATCGAGTTCCAACCCCAGACCCCTCCTACGTCATATCGTTCCAACCCCAGACCCCTCCTACGTCATATCGTTCCAACCCCAGACCCCTCCTACGTCATATCGTTCCAACCCCAGACCCCTCCTACGTCATATCGTTCCAACCCCAGACCCCTCCTACGTCATATTGTTCCAACCCCAGACCCCTCCTACGTCATATCGTTCCAACCCCAGACCCCCTACATCATATTGTTCCAACCCCAGACCCCTCCTACATCATATTGTTCCAACCCCAGACCCCTCCTACATCATGTTGTTCCAACCCCAGACCCCTCCTACATCATATCGTTCCAACCCCAGACCCTCCTACGTCATATCGTTCCAACCCCAGACCCCTCCTCGTCATATCGTTCCAACCCCAGACCCTCCTACGTCATATTGTTCCAACCCCAGACCCCTCCTACGTCATATCGTTCCAACCCCAGACCCCCTACATCATATTGTTCCAACCCCAGACCCCTCCTACATCATATTGTTCCAACCCCAGACCCCTCCTACATCATGTTGTTCCAACCCCAGACCCCTCCTACATCATATCGTTCCAACCCCAGACCCCTCCTACATCATGTCGTTCCAACCCCAGACCCTCCTACATCATATCGTTCCAACCCCAGACCCCTCCTACATCATATCGTTCCAACCCCAGACCCCTCCTACATCATATCGTTCCAACCCCAGACCCCTCCTACATCATATCGTTCCAACCCCAGACCCCTCCTACATCATATCGTTCCAACCCAGACCCCTCCTACATCATATCGTTCCAACCCAGACCCCTCCTACATCATATCGTTCCAACCCCAGACCCCTCCTACGTCATATCGTTCCAACCCCAGACCCCTCCTACATCATATTGTTCCAACCCCAGACCCCTCCTACATCATATTGTTCCAACCCCAGACCCCTCCTACATCATATTGTTTCAACCCCAGACCCCTCCTACATCATATTGTTTCAACCCCAGACCCCTCCTACATCATGTTGTTTCAACCCCAGACCCCTCCTACGTCATATCGTTCCAACCCCAGACCCCTTCTACGTCATATCGTTCCAACCCCAGACCCCTCCTACATCATGTTGTTTCAACCCCAGACCCCTCCTACATCATATCGTTTCAACCCCAGACCCCTCCTACGTCATATCGTTTCAACCCCAGACCCCTCCTACATAATGTTGTTTCAACCCCAGACCCCTCCTACGTCATATTGTTCCAACCCCAGACCCCTCCTACATCATGTTGTTTCAACCCCAGACCCCTCCTACGTCATATCGTTCCAACCCCAGACCCCTCCTACATCATATTGTTCCAACCCCAGACCCCTCCTACATCATATTGTTCCAACCCCAGACCCCTCCTACATCATATTGTTTCAACCCCAGACCCCTCCTACATCATATCGTTCCAATCCCAGACCCCTCCTACATCATATTGTTCCAACCCCAGACCCCCCTCCCACATTGAGTTCCAACCCCAGACCCCTCCTACATCATATTGTTCCAACCCCAGACCCCTCCCACATTGAGTTCCAACCCCAGACCCTCCTACATCATATTGTTCCAACCCCAGACCCCCTCCCACATTGAGTTCCAACCCCAGACCCCTCCCACATCATATTGTTCCAACCCCAGACCCCTCCCACATTGAGTTCCAACCCCAGACCCCTCCTACGTCATATCGTTCCAACCCCAGACCCCTCCTACATCATATTGTTCCAACCCCAGACCCCTCCTACATCATATCGTTCCAACCCCAGACCCCTCCTACATCATATCGTTCCAACCCCAGACCCCTCCTACATCATATCGTTCCAACCCCAGACCCCTCCTACATCATATCGTTCCAACCCCAGACCCCTCCTACATCATATCGTTTCCAACCCCAGACCCTCCTACATCATATCGTTTCCAACCCCAGACCCCTCCTACATCATATCGTTCCAATCCCAGACCCCTCCTACATCATATTGTTCCAACCCCAGACCCCCCCCTCCCACATTGAGTTCCAACCCCAGACCCCTCCTACATCATATTGTTCCAACCCCAGACCCCTCCCACATTGAGTTCCAACCCCAGACCCCTCCTACATCATATTGTTCCAACCCCAGACCCCCCCTCCCACATTGAGTTCCAACCCCAGACCCCTCCTACATCATATTGTTCCAACCCCAGACCCCTCCCACATTGAGTTCCAACCCCAGACCCTCCTACATCATATTGTTCCAACCCCAGACCCCTCCTACATCATATCGTTCCAACCCCAGACCCCACCTACATCATATTGTTCCAACCCCAGACCCCCCCTCCCACATTGAGTTCCAACCCCAGACCCCTCCCACATTGAGTTCCAACCCCAGACCCCTCCTACATCATATTGTTCCAACCCCAGACCCCTCCCACATTGAGTTCCAACCCCAGACCCCTCCCACATTGTTCCAACCCCAGACCCCTCCCACATTGTTCCAACCCCAGACCCCTCCCACATTGAGTTCCAACCCCAGACTCCTCCCACACAAACACATACCTCATGTCATTGGATTTCAAGTTAATAAACTCAGCAAAAAAAAAGAAATGTCTCACTGTCAAATGCGTTTATTTTCAGCAAACTTAACATGTGTAAATACTTGTATGAACATAACGAGATTCAACAACTGAGACATAAACTGAACAAGTTCCACAGACATGTGACTAACAGAAATTGAATAATGTGTCCCTGAACAAACGGGGGGTCAAAATCAAAAGTAACAGTCAGTATCTGGTGTGGCCACCAGCTGCATTAAGTACTGCAGTGCATCTCCTCCTCATGGACTGCACCAGATTTGCCAGTTCTTGCTGTGAGATGTTACCCCACACTTCCACCAAGGCACCTGCAAGTTCCAGGACATTTCTGGGAAGAATGGTCCAAGCCCTCACCCTCTGATCCAACAGCTCCCAGCTGTGCTCAATGGGATTGAGTTCCGGGCTCTTCACTGGCCAGGCAGGACACTGACAATTCTGTCTTGAAGGAAATCACGCACAGAATGTGATTTTTGCCAGTCCTGTCTGGTCCAGTGATGTTGTTGCCGGTGATGTCTGGTGAGAACCTGCCTTACAACAGGCCTACTACAAGCCCTCAGTCCAGCCTCTCTCAGCCTATTGCGGACAGTCTGAGCACTGATGGAGGGATTGTGCGTTCCTGGTGTAACTCGGGCAGTTGCCATCCTGTACCTGTCCCCACAGGTGTGATGTTCGGATGTACCGATCCTGTGCAGGTGTTGTTACACGTGGTCTGCCACTGCGAGGACGATCAGTTGTCCGTCCTGTCTTAGGCGTCTCACAGTACGGACATGGCAATATATTTCCCTGGCCACATCTACAGTCCAGATGCCTCCTTGCAGCCAGCCTACGGCACATGCACGCCAATGAGCAGTGACCCTGGGCATCTTCCTTTGGTGTTATTGTCTTAACGACCGTTCCACAGGTGCATGTTCATGAATTGTGTATGGTTCATTGAACAAGCATGTTTAAACCTTTTACAATGAAGATCTGTGAAGTCATTTGGATTTTTACAGATTATCATTGAAAGACAGGGTCCTGAAAAAGGAATGTTTATTTATTTTTGCTGAGTTTGTTTGTGCCCCTAGGCAAACCTCCGGTTCATGGTTGACGTGAGAAGTTCTGGCAGAGAGATAAAACTGGTGTCTGGGCATTTGTCCAGACACTTGAAACCCCACCTCTTTAAGGAATACCTAGGATAGGATAAGTAATCCTTCTCACCCCCTTTAAGATTTAGATGCACTATTGTAAAGTGACTGTTCTACTGGATGTCATAAGGTGAATGCACCAATTTGTAAGTCGCTCTGGATAAGAGCGTCTGCTAAATGACTTAAATGTAAATGTAATTCTAGCCTGGGGTACCAGTCTGTTTCTGCCCTGTTGTTTGGTATGACAATGCGTGGCATGAAGGCAATGAATAGATCTTGTACCAGGCTATGAGTTTACTGTTTCTTATCAAATGGCACTAGTGATGTTACTATCAGAATAAAGAACCATAAATGATGAGGTAATTGTTTACAATTTCCACTGAAATTGATAGTTTAGCAAATCAAATGTTATTTGAAAGATTAAAAAAAAGTGATAGTAATGAGTAATAAAAACGCAAATGAGTAACGAATAATAATGAGTAAAAATAACATGGCTATATACAGGAAGTACCAGGTAATAACATGGCTATATACAGGAAGTACCAGGTAATAACATGGCTATATACAGGAAGTACCAGGTAATAACATGGCTATATACAGGAAGTACCAGGTAATAACATGGCTATATACAGGAAGTACCAGGTAATAACATGGCTATATACAGGAGTACCAGGTAATAACATGGCTATATACAGGAAGTACCAGGTAATAACATGGCTATATACAGGAAGTACCAGGTAATAACATGGCTATATACAGGAAGTACCAGGTAATAACATGGCTATATACAGGAAGTACCAGGTAATAACATGGCTATATACAGGAAGTACCAGGTAATAACATGGCTATATACAGGAAGTACCAGGTAATAACATGGCTATATACAGGAAGTACCAGGTAATAACATGGCTATATACAGGAAGTACCAGGTAATAACATGGCTATATACAGGAAGTACCAGTAATAACATGGTTATATACAGGGAGTACCAGGTTATAACATGGCTATATACAGGAAGTACCAGGTAATAACATGGTTATATACAGGAAGTACCAGGTAATAACGTGGCTATATACAGGAAGTACCAGGTAATAACGTGGCTATATACAGGAAGTACCAGGTAATAACGTGGCTATATACAGGAAGTACCAGGTAATAACGTGGCTATATACAGGGAGTACCAGTAATAACATGGTTATATACAGGGAGTACCAGGTTATAACATGGCTATATACAGGAAGTACCAGGTAATAACATGGTTATATACAGGAAGTACCAGGTAATAACATGGCTATATACAGGAAGTACCAGGTAATAACATGGCTATATACAGGAAGTACCAGTAATAACATGGCTATATACAGGGAGTACCAGGTTATAACATGGCTATATACAGGGAGGTAATAATATGGCTATATACAGGGAGTACCAGGTAATAACATGGCTATATACAGGAAGTACCAGGTAATAACGTGGCTATATACAGGAAGTACCACGTAATAACATGGCTATATACAGGAAGTACCAGGTAATAACATGGCTATATACAGGAAGTACCAGGTAATAACATGGATATATACAGGGAGTACCAGTAATAACATGGTTATATACAGGGAGTACCAGGTTATAACATGGCTATATACAGGAAGTACCAGGTAATAACATGGTTATATACAGGAAGTACCAGGTAATAACATGGCTATATACAGGAAGTACCAGGTAATAACGTGGCTATATACAGGAAGTACCAGGTAATAACATGGCTATATACAGGAAGTACCAGGTAATAACATGGATATATACAGGTAGTACCAGGTAATAACATGGCTATATACAGGAAGTACCAGGTTATAACATGGCTATATACAGGGAGGTAATAATATGGCTATATACAGGGAGTACCAGGTAATAACATGGCTATATACAGGAAGTACCAGGTAATAACATGGATATATATACAGGTAGTACCAGGTAATAACATGGCTATATACAGGGAGTACCAGGTAATAACATGGTTATATACAGGAAGTACCAGGTAATAACATGGTTATATACAGGAAGTACCAGGTAATAACATGGCTATATACAGGACGTACCAGGTAATAACGTGGCTATATACAGGAAGTACCAGTAATAACATGGTTATATACAGGGAGTACCAGGTTATAACATGGCTATATACAGGAAGTACCAGGTAATAACGTGGCTATATACAGGAAGTACCAGGTAATAACATGGCTATATACAGGAAGTACCAGGTAATAACATGGCTATATACAGGGAGTACCAGGTTATAACATGGCTATATACAGGGAGGTAATAATATGGCTATATACAGGGAGTACCAGTAATAACATGGTTATATACAGGGAGTACCAGGTTATAACATGGCTATATACAGGAAGTACCAGGTAATAACATGGTTATATACAGGAAGTACCAGGTAATAAAATGGCTATATACAGGAAGTACCAGGTAATAACGTGGCTATATACAGGAAGTACCAGGTAATAACATGGCTATATACAGGAAGTACCAGGTAATAACATGGATATATACAGGTAGTACCAGGTAATAACATGGCTATATACAGGAAGTACCAGGTTATAACATGGCTATATACAGGGAGGTAATAATATGGCTATATACAGGGAGTACCAGGTAATAACATGGTTATATACAGGAAGTACCAGGTAATAACATGGCTATATACAGGAAGTACCAGGTAATAACGTGGCTATATACAGGAAGTACCAGGTAATAACGTGGCTATATACAGGAAGTACCAGGTAATAACATGGCTACATACAGGAAGTACCAGGTAATAACATGGCTATATACAGGAAGTACCAGGTAATAACATGGCTATATACAGGAAGTACCAGGTAATAACCTGGCTATATACAGGAAGTACCAGGTAATAACATGGCTATATACAGGAAGTACCAGGTAATAACATGGCTATATACAGGGAGTACCAGGTAATAACATGGATATATACAGGGAGTACCAGGTAATAACATGGATATATACAGGGAGTACCAGGTAATAACATGGCTATATACAGGAAGTACCAGGTAATAACATGGCTATATACAGGAAGTACCAGGTAATAACATGGCTATATACAGGAAGTACCAGGTAATAACATGGCTATATACAGGAAGTACCAGGTAATAAGGTGGCTATATACAGGAAGTACCAGGTAATAACATGGCTATATACAGGAAGTACCAGGTAATAACATGGATATATACAGGTAGTACCAGGTAATAACATGGCTATATACAGGAAGTACCAGGCAATAACATGGCTATATACAGGGAGTACCAGGTAATAACATGGTTATATACAGGAAGTACCAGGTAATAACGTGGCTATATACAGGGAGTACCAGGTAATAACGTGGCTATATACAGGGAGTACCAGTAATAACATGGTTATATACAGGGAGTACCAGGTTATAACATGGCTATATACAGGGAGGTAATAATATGGCTATATACAGGGAGTACCAGGTAATAACATGGTTATATACAGGGAGTACCAGGTAATAACATGGTTATATACAGGAAGTACCAGGTAATAACATGGCTATATACAGGAAGTACCAGGTAATAACGTGGCTATATACAGGAAGTACCAGGTAATAACGTGGCTATATACAGGAAGTACCAGGTAATAACATGGCTATATACAGGAAGTACCAGGTAATAACATGGCTATATACAGGAAGTACCAGGTAATAACATGGCTATATACAGGAAGTACCAGGTAATAACATGGCTATATACAGGAAGTACCAGGTAATAACATGGCTATATACAGGAAGTACCAGGTAATAACATGACTGTAAGTCGCTTTGGATAAAAGCGTCTGCTAAATGGCATATAAAAAAAAAAAATAACATGGCTATATACAGGGAGTACCAGGTAATAACATGGATATATACAGGGAGTACCAGGTAATAACATGGATATATACAGGGAGTACCAGGTAATAACATGGCTATATACAGGAAGTACCAGGTAATAACATGGCTATATACAGGAAGTACCAGGTAATAACATGGCTATATACAGGAAGTACCAGGTAATAACATGGTTATATACAGGGAGTACCAGATAATAACATGGCTATATACAGGGAGCTAATAACATGGCTATATACAGGAAGTACCAGGTAATAACATGGCTATATACAGGAAGTACCAGGTAATAACATGGCTATATACAGGAAGTACAAGGTAATAACATGGCTATATACAGGGAGTACCAGGTAATAACATGGCTATATACAGGGAGTACCAGGTAATAACATGGCTATATACAGGGAGTACCAGTACTCAGTCAATGTGTAGTGGTACCAGGTAATTGAGGTAGATACGGTATGTACATGTTAATGCGGACCACTTTAATTCCACGTTAATGTGGACTGCGTTAATTCCTCAGTAATTTGGACCATGTTAATGTGGACCACGTTAATTCCACGGTAATGTGGACTGCGTTAATTCCTCAGTAATTTGGACCGTGTTAATTCCTCAGTAATTTGGACCATGTTAATTCCTCAGTCATTTGGACCATGTTAATTCCTCGGTAATGTGGACCGCGTTAATTCCTCGGTAATATGGACCGTGTTTATTCCTCGGTAATGTGGACCGCGTTAATTCCACGGGAATGTGGACCGCGTTAATTCCACGGTACTGTGGACCGCGTTAATTCCACGGTACTGTGGACCGCGTTAATTGCACGGTAATGTGGACCGCGTTAATTCCACGTTAATGTGGACCGCGTTAATTCCTCGGTAATGTGGACCGCGTTAATTCCACGATAATGTGGACCGCGTTAATTCCTCGGGAATGTGGACCGCGTTAATTCCTCGGTAATGTGGGCTGCGTTAATTCCTCTGTAATGTGGACCGCGTTAATTCCTCAGTAATGTGGACCGGGTTAAATCCTCGGTAATGTGGACCGTGTTAATGTGGACCGTGATAATTCCATGGTAATGTGGACCGCGTTAATTCCTCGGTAATGTGGACCACGTTAATTCCTCGGGAATGTGGACCGCGTTAATTCCTCGGTAATGTGGACCGCGTTAATTCCTCGGTAATGTGGACCGCGTTAATGTGGACCGTGATAATTCCATGGTAATGTGGACCGCGTTAATTCCTCGGTAATGTGGACCGCGTTAATTCCTCGGTAATGTGGACAGCGTTAATTCCACGGTAATGTGGACAGCGTTAATTCCACGGTAACGTGGACCGCGTTAATTCCTCGGTAATGTGGACCGGGTTAATTCCTCGGTAATGTGGACCGGGTTAATGTGGACCGTGATAATTCCATGGTAATGTGGACCGCGTTAATTCCTCGGTAATGTGGACCGGGTTAATTCCTCGGTAATGTGGACCGTGATAATTCCTTGGTAATGTGGACCGCGTTAATTCCTCGGTAATGTGGACCGCGTTAATTCCTCGGTAATGTGGACCGCGTTAATTCCTCGGTAATGTGGACCGCGTTAATTTCTCGGTAATGTGGACCGGGTTAATTCCTCGGTAATGTGGACCGCGTTAATTTCTCGGTAATGTGGACCGGGTTAATGTGGACCGTGATAATTCCATGGTAATGTGGACCGCATTAATTCCTCTGTAATGGGGACCGCATTAATTCCTCGGTAATGTGGACCGGGTTAATGTGGACCGTGATAATTCCATGGTAATGTGGACCGCGTTAATTCCTCGGTAATGTGGACCGCGTTAATTTCTCGGTAATGTGGACCGGGTTAATTCCTCGGTAATGTGGACCGCGTTAATTTCTCGGTAATGTGGACCGGGTTAATGTGGACCGTGATAATTCCATGGTAATGTGGACCGCGATAATTCCTCGGTAATGTGGACCGCGTTAATTCCTCGGTAATGTGGACCGCGTTAATTCCTCGGTAATGTGGACCGCGTTAATTCCTCAGTAATGTGGACCATGTTAATTCTTCAGTAATGTGGACCGCGTTAATTCCTCAGTAATGTGGACCATGTTAATTTCTCAGTAATGTGGACATCGAGGAACTTGAAGCTCTCGATCCCCTTCACAACATCAAGGTTTCTTCAATCTGTTTTTTATACTCTCTTACAACTTGTTATCAATGGACTGGTTTGCTGGAAACGTTGGAAGAATGACACACAAGCTTCAATGGGGCAGAAGGCTGTGAATCTGTATGGCCAGGCAGCTAGCAACAATGACAATGTGGGGGGGGTCCAAGCTTCAATGGGGCAGAAAGCTGTGAATCTGTATGGCCAGGCAGCTAGCAACAATGACAATGTGGAGGGGGTCCAAGCTTCAATGGGGCAGAAAGCTGTGAATCTGTATGATCAGGCAGCTAGCAACAATGACAATGTGGGGGGATCCAAGCTTCAACGGGGCAGAAAGCTGTGAATCTGTAACCAAACCGCCTATAGCAACCAAACCGTCTATAGCATTCCCAGACACAGATTAAAACTAGTCCTAGACTAAAATGCCATTTCAATTGAGATTCTTTATTAACCATTCTTTTTAGTCCAGGTGCTTAATCTGTGTCTGGTAAACTGGCCCCTAGTGTTCCTGGTTATTGTGTGTCTGGTAAACTGGCCCCTAGAGTTCCTGGTTATTCTGTGTCTGGTAAAACTGGCCCCTAGAGTTCCTGGTTATTCTGTGTCTGGTAAAACTGGCCCCTAGAGTTCCTGGTTATTCTGTGTCTGGTAAACTGGCCCCTAGAGTTCCTGGTTAATCTGTGTCTGGTAAACTGGCCCCTCGAGTTCCTGGTTATTCTGTGTCTGGTAAACTGGCCCCTAGAGTTCATGGTTATTCTGTGTCTGGTAAACTGGCCCCTAAAGTTCCTGGTTATTCTGTGTCTGGTAAACTGGCCCCTAGAGTTCCTGGTTAATCTGTGTCTGGTAAACTGGCCCCTAGAGTTTCTGGTTAATCTGTGTCTGGTAAACTGGCCCCTAGAGTTCCTGGTTATTCTGTGTCTGGTAAACTGGCCCCTAGAGTTCCTGGTTAATCTGTGTCTGGTAAACTGGCCCCTAGAGTTCCTGGTTATTCTGTGTCTGGTAAACTGGCCCCTATATTTCCTGGTTAATATGTGTCTGGTAAACTGGCCCCAATAGTATTATTCAACCATGCTGGTCATTTATGAACATTTGAACATCTTGGCCACGTTCTGTTATAATCTCCACCCGGCACAGCCAGAAGAGGACTGGCCACCCCACATATGCTCTCTCTAATTCTCTCTTTCTTTCTCTCTCTCGGAGGACCTGAGCCCTAGGACCGTGCCCCAGGACTACCTGACATGATGGCTCCTTGCTGTCCCCAGTCCACCTGACTGTGCTGCTGCTCCAGTTTCAACTGTTCTGCCTTATTATTATTTGACCATGCTGGTCATTTATGAACATTTGAACATCTTGGTCATGTTCTGTTATAATCTCTACCCGGCACAGCCAGAAGAGGACTGGCCACCCCACATAGCCCGGTTCCTCTCTAGGTTTCTTCCTAGGTTTTGGCCTTTCTAGGGAGTTTTTCCTAGCCACCGTGCTTTTACACCTGCATTGTTTGCTGTTTGGGGTTTTAGGCTGGGTTTCTGTACAGCACTTTGAGATATCAGCTGATGTACGAAGGGCTATATAAATAAATTTGATTTGATTTGAATAGTTCCTGGTTAATCTGTGTCTGGTAAACTGGCCCCTAGAGTTCCTGGTTATTGTAATGGGAAGGGTCCCGGATCGAAGAGCCAGACAATGCTGTGCCTAAACAACAGCAGCAACATATTTTTTCGGCCTCATTAAATGTCCCATTAAAATGTATTAAAGCTCTTATCGTTATGTACCTCTTTTTAAGGGTTTTCTGGAGAATATTTACCTCTTTTTATGGGGGTGTCGTCATGTGTGTCCGTCCGTCTGTCTGGCCGGAACCTGAACCAACTGCCACCTCCGGGGGAAGTTGTGTGTGTGTGTGTGTGTGTGTGTGTGTGTGTGTGTGTGTGTGTGTGTGTGTGTGTGTGTGTGTGTGTGTGTGTGTGTGTGTGTGTGTGTGTGTGTGTGTGTGTGTGTGTGTGTGTGTGTACACACTGTATATCTGGGCCCAGCTCGGCCATTCATGTTTGAAGGGCAGAGCAGATTATAATAACCTCTTATCCTCCTATAGTATTATCAGATCTGTTGTTCAGTGTGAAGCATTCTGGGTAGGTTCTAAGAAACGAGGAGAGAATTAAAATTGTATACAGTATAGCTATTGACCCTGAAAGGACACATTGACCCTGAAAGGACACATTGACCCTGAAAGGACACATTGACCCTGAAAGGACACATTGACCCTGAAAGGACACATTGACCCTGAAAGGACACATTGACACAAAAGGAAAAGTGTATTCAATGAACTACTATGTTTATCTTCATGAGAACAAACACACTTAACTTTCCTTATCTATTTTTCAGTATATATATATGTTCATTCAAATAACTTGTACCATTTAATAGCTAGAACAGCCAGAAGAGGACAGGCCACCACCTCAGAGCCTGGTTCCTCTCTAGGTTTCTTCCTAGGTTTTGGCCTTTCTAGGGAGTTTTTCCTAGCCACCGTGCTTCTACACCTGCATTGTTTGCTGTTTGGGGTTTTTAGGCTGGATTTCTGTACAGCACTTTGAGATATCAGCTGATGTACGAAGGGCTATATAAATACATTTGATAATAAGAGTATGACAAAGTATCCTCAAGTCAAATGATCTAAATATACTGTTGTAATTGCATTTGAACACCAGGTGGCAGCATAGCCCAATTTAAAAGATGACACCAGACAGAGACATTTCAAATACCTGCATTCTATCCTTTCCGATAGCCATGTTTCCTCAACTTAGGGTTGTGTTTTCTGCTTTAAGCTGAGTGATATGATAATTTATTTTCCCATATTCACACAACTGACTGGAATCCTGCATCATATCCTCCCTCTATATTTAAGCTAATAAAAATAAGTTTACCACTGAAGATGGGGGGGGATACATGGGACCCTCCATGAACCTGTGACCTCAAATCAAATGTTATTTGTCACATACACATGGTTAGCAGATGTTAATGCGAGTGTAGCGAAATGCTTGTGCTTCTAGTTCCGACAATGCAGTAATAACCAACGAGTAATCTAACCTAACAATTTCACAACAACTACCTTATACACACAAGTATAAAGGAATGAATAAGAATATGTACATATAAATATCTGGATGAGCGATGGCCGTGCTGCATAGGCAAGATGCAGTAGATGGTATAGAGTACAGTATATACATATGAGATGAGTAATGTAGGGTATGTAAACATTATTTAAAGTGGCATTATTTAAAGTGACTAGTGATACATTTATTACATCCAATTTTCAATAATTAAAGTGGCTAGAGTTGAGTCAGTGTGTTGGCAGCAGCCACTCAATGTTAGTGATGGCTGTATAACAGTCTGATGGCCTTGTGACCTGCACCTGACCTCTGTAACCCCAGAATGAACCGTGTTCCTGTTACACCTCCCCCCTTTCCTGGTAGTCACAAAGGGGCGAATGAAGGTGTGGAGGAGAGGTGTCTTCAAATCTTCAAACTTTTATTCTGTCCTTGATTTAATTCCCTCGTGATTCCACCACCTTTAGGCACGAGGACACGGCATCTACTTTTTTTCTTATTTTTTCGATAGAAATAACATTCTCCTGCACTGTAATTGACTAATTGATAAGAGCTATTGATAAGAGCTAGGAACATGAGTAATCCGTTTGGATAAAAGGATGGTAAATATAAACTCGTTTTTTCTAGATCTATTTGACCTTTATGATCGCTGCAAACTGACATCAACATTTCACAGTAAACACCATCAGTTATATCCACGTACATATTTATAACTGTCACTTTTGGTGTTGGATTTACTTATATTTTGCATCATTCCCATTACATCGTTAGTTTACGTTTCCTCTGTCTCGTTCCTGTGTTTGTTCCTGAGGATCGCTAGCGACGGTGGATGATATTAGGACAACGCGTTACAAGTTGCGTAATAATGGGACATGGAGCCTGTTGGAATCATCGTGGAACGCAGACGGTACGTAGCGGTTTAAACCTGGAGCCTGGCGCACGATTCACGATGACCGGACAG
>NW_025750843.1:0-17478 GCF_021184085.1 Oncorhynchus gorbuscha | reverse complement strand
TTTACAAAGACATTGTTTAAAAACAATGAAGTAAAACAGCCATTTATGTTATGCTGGGGTAAGACAGTTCTACTAAGTTCATAAGGTGTTTATAAGATGTATTCTTCAAGAATAAATGGGCATTTATGTAAATATTGGAGATTGTTCCTTGCTTTGGAAATGTAAACACATGTTTGCCATGCCAATAAAGACCCTAAAATTGAAATGGAATTGAATTGAGAGACAGAACATACAGTACATACCAACCAACTGTCACATGACCAGCTCTTATGTCACAGCTGTGTTAACGTCTGATTCGTTGTGTGTAGGGCCAAGGGGTTTTTCAGTTTTATCAAGTAATCCTGGCTATAACAAACTTTACGATAATATTATACAATATTACACAATCTCAAGTCATTGCATTGTAGCTTAAGTGTTTAAATAAGGAGAGGGCTTGATCTGAATTGAATTAAACATTGATATATTTGTTGTGTGATTTGGTGATGAACTGATTGCTTTCCTGTGTGTCTCATGTTCATGTCATTAACAAACACTACGGCTTGACAGTTGGCATATTGACATTACATGTATGTCTGTTTTCTGTTTTGTAATGGAAATACTGTAATTGGTTTTGATACAGAATCTATCATAGTGAATCCTCAGTATGTCTCTCTGTGATTGATTTGAGTTTTAGTTTAGTTTTGGTTGAGCTTTAGTTAACTGTTAGTCAATTGTTATTTAACAGAGTGTTAGATGGTTTTTATTTAATCATTAGTTGACCGTTAGTTGCCTGTTGCCTGTGGTGTCTCCCTGGTAGCTCCCGGTAGTGATGCGTGTTCCACGGTTCTCTGCGTGGACACAGAACCTGTGTGGCATGCAGTTCTCCATCCTGGGCTATGGGGACATCATCGTACCAGGTGAGATAAACATACTTGCATCCCAAATGGCATCCTATGCCCTATATAGTGCATTACTTTTGACCACAGCTAGGGTTGCAAAGGGGGGTATATTACTGTAAACTTATTTATTTAACTATGCTAATATGTCTTTGTTGTCAATGTTTTGGCGCCAAACTGGTGACAGTTGTGAAGAAAGTCAATAGTTGGAAGAGTTGCAGAGTTAATTGAAAAAAAAATGCCATTGTTGTTGAAATGCTTTTCTCATTATTATAATCATTTTATTCTTGAACCATATGGTCTATCCACTGGAAACTCATGGACAATATGGACACAGAAAAATTACCATAGATTACCTGTTAATTACCAAAATGACAGAAGATTCTGGTAACTTTGGTAAATTACCGGTAGCTTTGCAACAATAACCAGAACCCCTATGGCTCCATGTTTCTAGACAATGATCTAAGGTCAGTATTATGCTTCCCTCTATAATGGTTATAATTAGGATGTGTGGAGTGTAAGTTGATCCTAGATCTGTTCATAAGGTAATTTTCTTCCTGGTGCGATCTAAAGCTTCAGTATCAGCTCCATCTTCACACCCTTCTGTTCTGCCTTCTCATTGGACGATAGCTTCAGACCTTCATATATTCTGTTTGCTGATTTGTCCAACAGGTCTTCTTGTGGCCTATTGCAGCAGGTTTGATGTGTGGGTCAACAGCCCCAAGAAGATCTACCTTTTCTGCTGCTGCATAGGTAACACATGGACATAATCAATATGTTACTGATCATTATCATCATCGTGTTGATCATCTCCTCTCCACCCCTCCCCCAGCCTATCTGTGTGGTATGGTTTTGACGTTTGCGGTGATGTTGGTGACTAAGATGGGGCAGCCAGCCCTGCTCTACCTGGTTCCATTCACCCTGCTAGGATCTGCACTGTTGGCCTGGAGGAGAGGGAGATGAGGCAGTTCTGGAACGGGACCACATACGAGGTGAGAGGACAAGACACTTTTCCTTAGCTGGTGGGGATTCTATTTATTTGATTACATTTAATTGAATATTTCATAACTTCAAAGGGTTTGGGCCTAATTCAATTTGAATTCACACAACTCAGGAAATTAATTTAAATTTGATTATACATGTTTTTGTTCTCATGGATTTCTAATATGGAGGGTTGTTATACAGTAGTGTGTGATGTAATGATGATGATTTAATCTCCATCAGGTGTTGGACTCCACCAGGGAACCCTTACTGCCAGGTGTGCTTTCACCCCCTGACCTCTAACCCCTGAGGCCAGTAAGGGCTACTCACGCACTCTTCTACTGCATCCTCCCCGCCATCTAGCTACCCTATGTCTCTAGACTAGCATTATGTTTTCTTCTTACACAGCCTTTCAGCCTTTACTTCAAACCTTTAGCAAATCAAAACATAACACTGGAATGTCAACTTCAGTTGTGTAATATCATGTTACATACTCTGACCAGCAGTACCCGATGTGATCACAAGATGTCACTAGAGTCCTGGAAATGCCAGTGGCGCCACAGATTTCACTCTAGCTTGGACACACACACACAATTTGGTTAGAAAGTCTGTTTCTATTGTTTTATTTCTTTAGTCTGTTTGTCAATGTCTGCAACCCTTAATTTTTTCCCAACAGCCGTCCATCTCTTCTAACCAGAGTACAACCATCTCATAACGTTTTTATGAGTTTGAATTTTTCCCGTGCAGCTGTGTTTTATTCAGAGGGAGTTGCCACGTGGGAGCTTTGTTTGTTGTTTATGTTTTGTCATGTGCATGTCATCATGCTTTCTGTAAACCTGTGGTTTGCTTCTGTTCAGAACGGTGAACATTTCAGAACGTTGCAGTTAGAAATGCAATGCATAGAACAGACACAATAGACTATTATCTATGACAACAAAGATAAATGTCTGTTCTACATCAACGTTCTGTACAGTTTCACCCTCCTGAATAAGCTGTGCAAAGCAGACTGTCTGTTGGCTACTGGACTAAGCTTTATGTTGTATGACATATGTCTGTCTTATACTGATAAACTCCTGTCCTCCTCTCTGTTCCCTCTCCTCCACTCCCTCTCCTAGATGGAACACCTGACTCTGGCAGCGGAGGAAGAAAGTGCTGACTACAGCTGATCTATGAGCCAACTAACAAACCAATCGCAGGGGCTCTTTTCTACTCTTCAAATCAAGCATCTAGTTTATCATCCATGGGATGCAAGGGAAATACTATAGCTCGTCTATCAATCAATAAGGATTTATACTGGGGAGGGGTAAGGGTTGTACAGTGTGGGTCTCTGTTGATTGGACAGTGAGACAGTTTAATTTGAGAGGCTTACTAGTGGCTAAGAATGCAGTGGCTAAATAGTGGCTATAATATTAAAATGATGCCTAAACTGTGTTGCCTTGGTAAACGATGCAAGTGATTTATTGAGAAAGCACTTTAATACTCATGTTGGCAGGTATTGGGGGATTTTAAATTCAAAGTTAGACTGTAGGTGAAGATATAATTATTATTTTTTCTTCGATAACAGCTGTTCTGGGGTGTTCTGTATAACTTGTTTGTTTTATTGAGAAACACAATCTTTGATTGCTTTTGTTGCCTTAAATGAGTCCAATCTGATTTGAGCTCTGTGTGTTCTTGTGTGTTCTTATGTGTTCTATGGCCTGTACTTTATCTAACACTTCATGTCTTTTTAAAGCTCACAGTTAACTATGACATAACTGACTGAAATAATTATAGACTCTAACAAAAACTCACAAAAACTCACTGTATAAGTTGAATCAGCTGTGTTACTGCCTGGCTGGAGCAAAAGCCTGCACCCACACTGGCCCTTTGCAGATATCTTTGTCCACCTGTGAGCTAGGTCACTGTGTTACATGGCTCTGTACCTGTACTTGTTACCACCGGTACTTTAGACAGAGCAAATATTGAGTTAGTGATCTGAGTTTGGAAAGGCACTGACTGACTGCTGAGCCCATGGTACCCATTAATGAGAGTGGGAAAGAGGGAGGGTGGGGGAGGAAGGCCTGGGAGGAGGGAGGGGAGGAAGGCCTAGGAAGAGTGAGGAGGGAGGGGGAGGAAGGCCTGGGAGGAGGGAGGGGGAGGAAGGCCTAGGAGGAGGGAGGGGGAGGAAGGCCTGGGAAGAGTGAGGAGGGAGGGGAGGAAGGCCTGGGAAGAGTGAGGAGGGTGGGGGAGGAAGGCCTGGGAGGAGGGAGGGGGAGGAAGGCCTAGGAAGAGTGAGGAGGGAGGGGGAGGAAGGCCTGGGAGGGGGAGGAAGGCCTAGGAGGAGGGAGGGGGAGGAAGGCCTGGGAAGAGTGAGGAGGGAGGGGAGGAAGGCCTGGGAAGAGTGAGGAGGGTGGGGGAGGAAGGCCTGGGAAGAGTGAGGAGGGTGGGGGAGGAAGGCCTGGGAAGAGTGAGGAGGAGGAAGGCCTGGGAAGAGAAGGGGGAGGAAGGCCTGGGAAGAGTGAGGAGGGTGGGGGAGGAAGGCCTGGGAAGAGGGAGGGGGAGGGCGAGAATAGCAGGGAAAGAGAAAGGGAGGGAGATGGAGAGATCAAACTTGGACAGTACAGTAAAGAGGGAGAATGAGTTAGGGAGGTGGCTTTTTGTACTGTTGCAAAATGTTATTTTTGGGGTTCATCTGTGGAGTTCGTCATGTTTCAGCCTGTTGTAGTTTATTACTGGTGACTTGCCACTTATTGCCTACTTACCAGTCAGATTGAGAATGAGAAGAATGTAGATCTACCACATTGACCTAGAAACCTGTTTACAGTACACGCCTGTTGCAAAATATACCTATCAAAACACTCATCCCATGGCAATACGCTTTAATATCATTGCGGGTATTAATCAATCAAATAATAGATCAATATTCAGGTATTTGACCCCCCATGTGACGTGCTCAGTACTCGGGGCTGACTCAGCTGGCTTCGTCACGCAGCGGCGTCAGTTCAGAGTCGCACAATTATGAAAAGGCAACCTTCCGCTGGAGCTGCAGCTAGGGCAGATTTCACCAGCGACAACTGGACTTTCCTTCCAAGGCTAACAGAAAAGAACACCGCCGATAGATGGATAACGACATCGGAGAAGCTCTTCCTGAGTCTCAACGGTGAAAAGAATGGTACGAGATCCAACCAAAGTGTTCTTCTGCGGGGTTTTTATCCAATAGAATGTTTGAGGTAGAATGTGAGCTTCTAGAATGTCAGGTCGGAGGATCGAGCGAGTCGAGGAAGGAGATATGAGTAGTTGGCAGTTATTTACATGCTACGTGATTGTCAAGAAGATCATGATCAGTTGGTATTGCGTACTTGTTTAACTATCTATCTACAATAACGTTGGATATGGTTCAGTGGCTAGCCTTTGCCACCGACATCTGGGTAAAACATCTGGGCACCTTTTGCATTGGTAGTAAAAAGGCATCGGCCGAACGTTCGCTGAAATGCAAACTGCGGCTGGCTGAGTAGCGATGCCGCGGCTAGGTAGTTAAGATAGCTAACGTTCGCATTACCATCCATCCACAATGGCGTTAGATGCTAACTAGTGAGCCAGCTCCAGTTAGCTCTGTCCGCCAACGGACTTGAGTACAAAGCGATGTGACTGCAGAGCCATGCCAACTCGTGCGTGCACTCGTGCGATGACTTGACAAAGTTTGATTCCAAGAAAAGGGGTGGAGATGATTGTCCCGGCGAGACAGTACTGGGACCCAACATTCAAGGCTTGTATTTATCAGTCTTGACTAACTAGAAAATTAGCCTACTAGTTTTCATTTTGCGTACATTATCAGAGATTGTGTCGCTAACTCGTGGTATTGTTGTCTTTGCTATGGCATGTTGTCATTAAACAATAGCTTAGCCAGCTACATTAGCTTACGAATTTCTGTCTTTGTGGAACCCCCGAGGGGAATCAGTCTCTGGTTGTTCCTCATCTAGCTAACCACCACAGACTAGCATAGTTCAGCAATATATAATGGTTTGAAGCTTCTGATCAGCTTGTCATCAGACCGCTAAAAGTCCGCTGAAAACACACCAGACTTTTTAAAGGCATCTCTTGAAGAGTTTCAGGCTACATCGGGCCACTGTCAAGTCGCCGCGGGTTCGCGGTTTGGACAGACAGACGCTGCATGTGGCGTCACTAATTGTGCGCGGTGGTCTGGTTGTCATGCTGCTGTGTGTGATGCTTTGTTGTAGTCCGCATATGTTCACTGTCCAGCGGTTTACCAGGCCAGATGAATGCATGCAGGCTACAGGATATAGAACGGACACCAGCAAATGGTCCCCGATATAATAGAACATCATTTAATAAAACAATATAACCACACCAGTCCTACTTCCATCTGTTTTAGACTACAGGGGATCATTAGACCACACATCATTTTTTTTGCAAGTGTCAAAGGCCTTTATACAGCTCTGTCCATTCTATACTGAACAAAAATATAAACGCAACATGTAAAGTGTTGGTTTCATGAGCAGAAATGGAAGGTCGCAGAAATGTTCCATACACAAAAAGCTTATTTCTCTAAAATGTGTTTACATTTGTTAGTAAGCATTTCTCCTTTGCCAAGATAATCCATCTACCTGACAGGTGTGGCATATCAAGAGCAGCATGATCACTACACAGGTGCACCTTGTGCTGGGGACAATAAAAGGCCACTCTAAAATGTGCAGTTTTGTCACACAATACAATGCCACAGATGTTTTAAGTATTGAGGAGCAAGCAATTGGCATGCTGACTGCAGGAATGTCCACCAGAGCTGTTTCCAGAGAATTGAATGTTAATTTCGCTACCATAAACTGCCTTCAACGTTATTTTAGAGAATTTGGCAGTACGTCCAACCGGCCACATAACTGCAGACCACGTGTATGGTGCTGTATGGGCGAGCGGTTTGCTGATGTCAACATTGTGAACAGAGTGCCCCATTGTGGCGGTGGGGCTAGGGTATGGGCAGGCTTAAGCTACGGACAACGACACATCGATGGCAATTTGAATGTACAGATACTGTGCTGAGATCCTTAGGCCCATTTGTGTGCCATTCATCTGCCACCATCTTGTTTCAGCATGATAATGCACAGCCCCATGTCGCAAGGATCTGTACAGAATTCTTGAAAGTTGATATTGTCCCAGTTCATCCATGGCCTGCATACTCACCAGGCATGTCACCCGTCGAGCATGTTTGGGATGCTCTGAATCGAGGTGTACGACAGTGTGTTCCAGTTCCCGCCAATATCCAGCAACTTCGCGCAGCCATTGAATAGGAGTGGGACAACATTCCACAGGCCACAATCAACATCCTGATCAACACAATGCGAATGAGATGTGTCGCGCTGCATGAGGAAAATAGGGGTCACACCAGATATTGACTGGTTTTCTGATCCATGCCCCTACCTTTTTTTTTTAAAGGTATCTGTGACCTACAGATGCATATCTGTATTCCCAGTCATGTGACATCCATAGATTAGGGCCTTAAACATGTATGTCAATTGACTGATATCTTTATATGAACTGTAACTCAGTAAAATATTTGTTGCATGTTGCATTTATTTTTGTTCAGTATAATTTCAGTAAGAAGGACTTGATGGCGGTGGCCGTGGGTTGAATACTGGGTGTAGGAAAACCAGTCCTGTCTGAACCTGTAATTTCCTTGATGGAGTGAGAGAACACAAATGATAACATTCACTCAAAGTTCTTTCTCCCTCTGCATCATATGCAGGTTGTTGTAATGCTACTCCTTGTTAGTGTAATGGACACAGAAGGTTCATGAATAATTCATTACAATGACTTATTATGATGCATTGCTATCACTTTTTTACAAGACCTCTAGGTGCCTCTTAAATGGAACTTTTCCCTATAAAGTGTACTACATAGTAGTGGTGTGTCCCAATGGCACCATTGTGTCCCAATGGTGCCATTGGGACACAATGGAACTGCTCCTTTCCCTCAGTCCCTGTCCCCTTTCAGCCTGTCACATGCCTCAGCTTACAGCCACTTAGCACGTTGTAGCAGTAGGGTGGTCTACCGTAGCCCTGCTGCAGACAGGCCAGCGCTGCAGAGACATGCTGAGTAAGTGTGACTGTCTCGAAGATCGACCAACCTGATTTAACATTTTTAAAACTCATTGATCTACAAATAATTTTGCATCCCAAATAAATGTATTTAAAATGTATGGGACCTGGACTGTAACTTGTGTAGGGCAAGCCCCTGGAATGCACCCCTGACTGTCAGTTTGCTAGAGGGCTAATCATGGACCAAAGGAGACTACTACTGTATAGGAGTCTGGCCTGTTCTATATACAGTAAGTAGTGTATAGACTGTTATCACTGCCTTCACTACTTCACGCAGTGACACAGTATAGTAGTGAAGGCGGGAGTGTTCTTGTGAAGTAGCAGTAGCATCACTAGCTATCCTCCTCCTGTTCTACCTTATTCACTCTGAGAGAAGAGTCTCTTATATTACACTACTATGCCTACAAGGGCTCCCTGGGAGTGTGAACTGAAGGCTCGTCACACTGCTGTCCCGTGACTTTTCACATGGCTCCACACTTGGCTTCGTTTCAAGTTTGATTAGTCACATGGACAGGTACAGCGAAATGCTTAACTTGCCAGCCCTACCCAACAGTATTCAATGTCAAAATAGTATAATTAATAGGAATAAAATAAATAAATAAATAGAAGAATGTAAGTTATATACAGGGTCAATGCCAGTACCACATTTACAATGTGCAGGAATAGTGGAGTAGTTAAGGTTGATATGTACATGTAGGCAGGGATCAGGAGGAAGTGACTGGTAGCAGGATGAATAATAATAGTAAACAATATGGCAGCCGTATAATGATGTGTGTTGTGCTAGAGTGTCAGTGTATGTGTGATGGGTGAATATACATGTAAATAGGAGTAATAGTGACCAGTAGCAGGATAAATATACAGTACTAGATACACCTACTCATTCAAGGGTTTTTCTTGATTTTTACTATTTTTACACTGTAGAATAATAGTGAAGACATTACCTGGATTTCTGCATAAATTTGACATTGTCACAACAAACACAGTGCGCTTAAACTAATAACACACATTATTGTATTTTTTCTTGTCTATATTGAACACATAATTTAAACTTTCACATTGTAGGTTGGGAAAAGTATATGAACCCCTAGACTAAGACTTCTCCAAAAGCTAACCTGGAGTCAGGAGTCAGCTAACCTGGAGTCAGGAGTCAGCTAACCTGGAGTCAGGAGTCAGCTAACCTGGAGTCAGGAGTCAGCTAACCTGGAGTCCAATCAATGAGACAAGATTGGAGATGTTGGTTAGAGCTGCCTTGCCCAATAAAGACACTCACTCGCATTGCCTGATGTGAACCATGCCTCGACCAAAAGAGATTTCAGAAGACCTAAGTTTAAGAATGGTTGACTTGCATAAAGCTGGAAAGGGTTACAAAAGTATCTCTAAAAGCCTTGCTGTTCATCAGAACGGTAAGACAAATTGTCTATAAATGGAGAAAGTTCAGCACTGTTGCTACTCTCCCTAGGAGTGGCCGTCCTGCAAAGATGACTACAAGAGTACAGCGCAGAATGATCAATGAGGTTAAGAATCCTAGTGTCAGCTAAAGACATGCTAACCTCTCTGACGAGTCTACGATATGTAAAACACTAAAGTAGAATGGTGTTCATGGCAGGACACCATGGAAGCCACTGCTGTTCAGAAAAACCATTGCTGCACGTCTGAAGTTTGCAAAAAAGAACCTGGATGTTCCACAGCGCTACTGGCAAAATTATTCTGTGGACAGCAGAGACTACAGTTGAGTTGTTTGGAAGGAACACACAACACTATGTGTTGAGGAAAAGGCACAGCACAGCACACCAACATCAAAACATCATCCCATCTGTATCCCCAACTATGGTTGAGGGAGCATCATGGTTTGGGGCTGCTTTACTGCCTCCGGGACTGGACAGCTTGCTATCATCAACGGAAAAATGAATTCCCAAGGTTATCAAGATGATTTGCAGGAGCATGTAAGGCTTATCTGTCCGCCAATTGAAGCTCAACAGACGTTAGGTGATGCAACAATGGCTTGAGCAGAAGGAAAATATGCTTTCTGGAGTGGCCCAGTCAGTCCTGACCTCGACCCGACTGTGATGCTGTGGCATGACCTCGAGCAGTTCACACCAGACATCCCAACAATATTGCTGAACTGAAACAGTTTTGGAAAGAGGAATGGTCCAACATTCCTCCTGACCATTGTGCAGGTCTGATCCGCAACTACAGAAAACTTTTGGTTGAGGTTATTGCTGCCAAAGGAGGGTCAAGCAGTTATTAAATCCAAGGGTTCACATACTTTTTCTTTCCACTGTAAGTCCTGGATGGCTGGGACTCGCCCCTGTAATGCACTGAGCTGTCTGCACAACCTTCTGTCTGCAGTTGCGATACTAGATGGTAATACAAGCAGTCAGGATGCTCTCCATAGTGCAGCTGTAGAAGTTCCCAAGGATCTTAGTGGCCATTCCAAATGGTTTCAACCTCCTAAGGAAGAGGAGGTGCTGCCGTGCCTTCTTCACCACCGCGCTGCCGTGCCTTCTTCACCACCGCACTGCCGTGCCTTCTTCACCACCGTGCTGCCGTGCCTTCTTCACCACCGTGCTGCCGTGCCGCCTTCACCACCGTGCTGCCGTGCCGCCTTCACCACCGCTGCTGCCTTCACCACCGCTGCCTTCCGCCTTCACCACCGTGCTGCCGTGCCTTCACCACCGTGCTGCCGTGCCTTCTTCACCACCGTGCTGCCGTGCCTTCTTCACCACCGTGCTGCCGTGCCTTCTTCACCACCGTGCTGCCGTGCCGCCTTCACCACCGTGCTGCCGTGCCTTCTTCACCACCGTGCTGCCGTGCCGCCTTCACCACCGTGCTGCCGTTCCGCCTTCACCACCGTGCTGCCGTGCCGCCTTCACCACCGTGCTGCCGTGCCTTCTTCACCACCGTGCTGCCGTGCCTTCTTCACCACCGTGCTGCCGTGCCTTCTTCACCACCGTGCTGCCGTGCCGCCTTCACCACCGTGCTGCCGTGCCTTCTTCACCACCGTGCTGCCGTGCCTTCTTCACCACCGTGCTGCCGTGCCTTCACCACCGTGCTGCCGTGCCGCCTTCACCACCGTGCTGCCGTGCCTTCTTCACCACCGTGCTGCCGTGCCGCCTTCACCACCGTGCTGCCGTGCCGCCTTCACCACCGTGCTGCCGTGCCGCCTTCACCACCGTGCTGCCGTGCCGCCTTCACCACCGTGCTGCCGTGCCTTCTTCACCACCGTGCTGCCGTTCCGCCTTCACCACCGTGCTGCCGTGCTGCCGTGCCGCCTTCACCACCGTGCTGCCGTGCCGCCTTCACCACCGTGCTGCCGTGCCGCCTTCACCACCGTGCTGGTGTGAGAGGACCATGTTAAGTCCTCAGTGATGTGGACACAGAGGAACTTGACCCTCTCCACTGTGGCCCAGTGGAGGGGTGAGCTCCAGCCCCTGTTTCCTGTGGTCCACCATCAGCTCCTTAGTCCTGCTGACGTTGAGGGAGTTTAACCTGCTTGAGGCAGCCATCTACAGCCAGCTATAGATACTTTAACAACATTATCATGTCATGTAGCTACAGTTAATATAAATAACATTATTATGTTGTGTGGTAATAGGACTTATTACAACATTATTATGCCATGTTGATTGTAGTACTTTTTGCTTTAGCTATGGGATCAATCATAGTGACAGCCTGAATCTTATCTTTTCCAATGTCCAAGCTTATTGACCTTCATTAATGCTGTAAAATGTCAGGCAATGATTGGAGTTGTATTACAACTCTGGGTCATTGAGGGAAGTAGTTTATGGTGTTTTATGAAGAGCAGTCAGGACATTTAAGGACATGTTTATGGTGGTGTCTACAATAAATATTGATTTATTATGAAGGGAGGAGAGGGATAGTTCTCTTAGAGTAGACTCCACTGTGCAACTGTTATGGACCGTACCACTACCTACCCGGGTGGGAAGTGGGTCAGACCACTACCTACCCGGGTGGGAAGTGGGGCCGTGCCACTTCCCACCCGGGTAGAGACACACACACACACTATCATACTCACTATACACACATGTACACATGGATTTTGTGTTGTGGGTATGTGGTAGTAGAGTAGTGGCCTGAGGGGGCACACTTAATGTGTTGTGGAATGTATTTTAATGTTTAAATTGTATTATAATGTATATTACTGCCTTCATGTTGCTGGACCCCAGAAAGCGTAGCTGCTGTCTTGGCAGCAGCTAATAGGGATCCTTAGTAAATACAAATACTGGTGTATGTTGAAGTTGCCCTTAGATGCTAGTTTGGGGTCAGTTTTTCATTTTCTGTCCCTCACTAATGGCTAAGGTTGGGAATGCATTGTTGGGAAGAGCCCGTAAGTAAGCATTAGTTACTCTACACCCGTTGTTTACAAAGCATTTGACAAATAACATTTGATTTGATTGGAGGAGGGGAAGCTAATCCTACATATTCACCGGGGGGAAACATCACCCCAGCGTGTACCTACTCTCTCTAGGTATCCTGTTGTCTCTTGTGACAGGCTAGTTACATGGGCCTACATGTTCCGTATCTCAATTGGGTTGAGGTCGTGTGATTGTGGAAGCTAGATCATCTGATGTAGCGCTCCATCACTCTCCTTCTTGGTCAAATAGCCCTTACACAGTCTGGAGGTGTGTTGGGTCATTGTTGAAAAACAAAATATATATTCCACTCAAGGGCAAACCAGATGGGATTGTGTATCGCTGCAGAATGCTGTGGTCGCCATGCTGGTTAAGTGTGCCTTGAATTCTAGTACATTAGCGTTATCGGCCATAATCAGTGTCCAAAAATGCTGATTGCAGTCAGCATGCCAATTGCACACTCCCTCAAACCTTGAGACATTTGTGGCATTGTGTTGTGTGACAAAACTGCACATTTTAGTGGCCTTTTATGTCCCCGCACAAGGTGAACCTGTGTAATGATCATGCTGTTTCATCAGCTTCTTGATGTGTCACCTGTCATGTAGATGGATTCTCTTGGTAAAGGAGAAATGCTCACTAACAGGGATGTAAACGGATGTGTGTAAAATATGAGAGCAATAAGCCTCTAGGATCTCATCAGCTCATGAAACATGGGACCCACACTTTACATGTTGCATTTTATATTTTTGTTCAGTGTAGTTCTTCCCCTCTGTTATCTCCTTATCTCTCCTTGTGGTGTGTCCACCTAATCCTTCTGTCTTTGTTTTAGTATTATTAATAATGCCTATTTAGAGGTGATAAAGATAGCGGTCTGTCTGTCTGCTACAGAGGCAAGGCCAGTGTGTAAAACCACTTTATGTGAGAGGTAAGCCTATTCACCCAGCCTCTCGTAGAGGACAAAGGAAGGTGATTTGAAGCATTTTCAATTATCTTTATTGTAAAAAAACTTTAAAAAACGCAGAGCATTTTTCAATCAACACTGTCCTTCTGAAGATGACTCAACACCTCTTTTACACTTACTTTTTGTTGTCATATAGCAGACGCTGTTATCCAGAGCAACTTACACAAGCAATTAGGGTTAAGTACCTTGCTCAAGGGCACAACGACAGATTTTTCACCTAGTCGGCTCTGGGAATTGAACCAGCGACCTTCAGTTACTGGTCCAACTTTCTTAACCAATAGGCTACCAGCCTTTTACACATTCTCCTGTTTGACCCTGAGATTCTCAGCTTTGTCATGCGCCTTGCCTGGACCGCCAGCCTGGCAGGTAACAACAGTATAAACTGTCTCTTGTTATTAACACCCCAGCACCACTACTTCATGCTTATGTCTTCTCTCTCCCCCAGTTTATAGACTCATTATCAGGGTGAGAACAGGCTGGTTGGCTGGCCAGATGTTATCTGGAATTCAGTCAGGCATGTTGGCCAGAGGAGTGGGAGACGAGAGGTTAACTAGGGCTGCAGGCCAGGGCTGTGGTGTGCATTTAGCCACCTTTCTCTGTCACTGCCACAGCCCTCTGACCTGGGTAACAGGTTGGAGAGTTGGTGGGGAGTTGGGTGCTTCGTGAGGGTTGGGGAGTTGGGTGCTTCGTGAGGGTTGGAGCGTGGGTGGGGAGTTGGGTGCTTCGTGAGGGTTGGAGCGTGGGTGGGGAGTTGGGTGCTTCGTGAGGGTTGGAGAGTGGGTGGGGAGTTGGGTGCTTCGTGAGGGTTGGTGAGTGGGTGGGGAGTTGGGTGCTTTGTGAAACCGACTCATGTCGTCAGAAGGTAAAGGGTCAACTGTGTGTGGAAATGGGGCTGGTTAATTTCCTACAGGAAGACTAAGTGGTCACAAAGAGCCCTTCCTCTGTTTGGCAGAGAAAGAGGGAGGGAGGTAAAGGTACAGCTAGTGACGAGGGAGGTAGAGAGGGATATAGAGAGAGGGGGGAATGAGGGAGGTAGAGAGAGAGGGGGAGGGAGGTAGAGCGAGTGAGGAACGAGGTAGAGCGAGTGAGGGATGTAGAGAGAGGAGAGGTAGAGGGAGAGAGATGTGTTTGTGTTCCTGGCTGGGGCTTTAAAGTGCATCTAAATTGAGTCTTTTGTTGCCTGACATTCTCAGGTACCATGGAGACAGCTCAGCGGGGACCAAAGCCTCTCTAACAACCCTCTGTTAACACTATTAACCATCAGACCACCTGAATGAATAAGATGTCCTGTGTTCATTATCTGAAGCATTCAAATCTTCTCCTGTTATCATAATATCACCATCCTATTGAAGATAGTTTTACCATAATGAATAGTCCTGGGAATTGCCAGGGACTCACAATATTATCAATGATACTTAGGTGCCGATAAGATATGTATTGCGATTGTCACAATTCTATATATTGCGATTCGATACTGTGACTTTGTGCTTTGGCGTTCTGAACATATTGCTCACTATAGAGAGTGTCTGCTGCAGAGAGACAAGAAGAGAGCATGAGAACGAGATTTGATCAGCCAGGGAAATAAAAGAGCTGAAAACATGTTGACTCACCATTTAAAAAGAAGATCGAAAACAAGCTATAGGATGAAAAATACAGGAGTTTTGGTGCAGGTACAGCCGACTAGCGCTCGCTAAGCCTACCTACTATAGCATAAATAAATATATTATACAGTCAAAAGTTTGGACACCTACTCATTGAAGGGTTGGTTGTTATTTTTAATTTTTATTTTACATTGCAGAATAATAGTGAAGACTTCAAAAATATGGAATCATGTAGTAACCAAAAAAAGTGTTAAACAAATCAAAATATATTTTTTATGTGAGATTCTTCAAATTTGCCACCCTTGGCCTTGATGACAGCTTTGCTTACTCTTGGCTTTCTCTCAACCAGCTTCACCTGGAATTATTTTCCAACAGTCTTGGAGTTCCCACATATGCTGAGAACTTGTTGGCTGCTTTTCCTTCACTCTGCTGTCCAACTCATCCCAAACCATCTCAATTGGGTTGAGGTCGGGTGATTGTGATGGCCAGGTCATCTGATGCAGCGCTCCATCACTCTCCTTGGTCAAATAGCCCTTACACAACCTGCAGGTGTGTTGGGTCATTGTCCTGTTGGAAAACAAATGATAGTCCCACTAAGCGCAAACCAGATTGGATAGCGTATCGCTGCAGAATGCTATGGTAGCTATGCTGGTTAAGTGACTTGAATTCTAAATAAATCACAGACAGTGTCACCAGCAAAGGCCCCCCACATCACACCTCCTCCTCCATGCTTCACGCTGGGAACCACACATGCAGAGATCATCTGTTCATGTACTCTGAGTCTCACAAAGACCACAATGGAACCAAAAACCAAAAATCTCAAATTTGGACTCTGAACAAAGACCGGTGGGAATCTGTCCTAATGTCCATTTGCTCGTGTTTCTTGCCCCAAGCTAGTCTGTTCTTCTTATTGATGTCCTGTAGTAGTGGTTTCTATGCAGCAATTCGACCAAGAAGGCCTGATTCACACAGTCTCCTCTAAACAGTTGATGTTGAGATGTCTGTTACTTAGCATTTATTTGGGCTGCATTTATTTGGGCTGCAATTTCTGAGGTTGGTAACTCTAATGAACTTATCATCTGCAGCAGAGGTAACTCTGGTTCTTCCTTTCCTGTGGCGGTCCTCATGAGAGCCAGTTTCATAGAGCTTGATGGTTTGTGCGACTGCACTTGAAGAAACATTCAAAGTTCTTGACATTTTCAGCATTGACTGACCTTCATGTCTTAAATTAATGAGACTGTTTCTCTTTGCTTATTTGAGCTGTTATTGCCATAAACTCTATTTGGTAAAGACCAAGTCCATATCTTCTGTATACCACCCCTACCTTGTCACAACACAACTGATTGGCTCAAATGCATTAAGAAGGAAAGAAATTCCACAAATGTACTTTTAACAAGACACACCTGTTAATTGAAATGTATTCCAAGTGACAACCTCTTGAAGCTGTGCCAAGAGTGCAAAAAAATTTTTTTCTTTTTTGGATTTACTACATGATTCCATATGTGGTATTTCATTGTTTTGATATCTTCACTATTATTCTACAATGTAGAAAATAGTACAAATAATGAGAAACCATTGAATGAGTAGGTGTGTCCAAACTTTTGATATGTACTGTATATAGGCCTATACATATAATTGTTTTTACAAATCGATACTTGGAGTCAAATATCTATATAATATTGCAATATGTAACTGTATATATATCCCCCAGAGATAGCTTTGTGAAATCAGCTTGATCGCTCACATTCTGTTTAACTTCCGTCAACGTGAACACCTGTGGATAGTCTGCTTGACCAGGCTAGAACCGATTTGAATAACAGTAATGCCATTGACCAGAGAGTTGGGCCTAGTTTCAGTGGGAAGTGAGTCGCTCCCCAGTGGCTATTTATTACATTTACATTTCATTTAAGTCATTTAGCAGACGCTCTTATCAGAGCGACTTACAAATATTAGTTGCCTTGGTAAGTCTTACCAAGTCGTCCTGTAAGTACCTAACCTGTGGGCCTTGTGTGTGTATATAGCGGAGGTGGTTGGTTGAAAGATAAAACATGCTCACGTGACGGAGTGAGACTGTCTCAGCAGGTGGTCTGGAAGATCTAAATTACTGAGGGCCTCTACCATCCTGCCTCTCTCTCGCTCTCTCTCTCTCGGGTAATAAGCAGTGTGTCTCAGAAACATTCATCAGCCCTCTGAGTGTCTCTGTCTTACAGGTAACTTCTATTCACAGTTAGAGTAACTTCAAAGTTTCTCTCTACTGCTCACTGGTCGCTCAGCTTTTATACATTGCAGTTTCCATTTTCCATACCTTTTTAGACTTTGAGACTGGAGCGATTATGTGTTTGAGGGACAGAGCGTAGAGAGAGATATAGTGACAGATGGTATCTGTGGAGATCTGTTGATGCTGTGCTGCTGGTCTGCAGTGCTGGTGTGGTTGGTTGGCCAGGAGATGCGTGAAGGTTATTTGGTATGTTCCTGTACTCAGCCCTTGAACACCACCGCGATGAAGAAGAGGACAACTTCCAGGTAGACGACCTGTTTTAGAACTTCTGTTGTTCTAGAACTTCTGGTCTTCTACCTCCTGTTTTAGAATTCTGTTCT
>NW_025750842.1:0-17480 GCF_021184085.1 Oncorhynchus gorbuscha | reverse complement strand
TTCGAGACGTGTAGTCCACTTGTCATTCCAATCTCCTTTGCATTAGCGTAGCCTCTTCTGTAGCCTGTCAACTATGTGTCTGTTTATCCCTGTTCTCTCCTCTCTGCACAGACCATACAAACGCTCCACACCGCGTGGCCGCGGCCACCCTAATCTGGTGGTCCCAGCGCGCACGACCCACGTGGAGTTCCAGGTCTCCGGTAGCCTCTGGAACTGCCAATCTGCGGTCAACAAGGCAGAGTTCATCTCAGCCTATGCCTCCCTCCAGTCCCTCGACTTCTTGGCACTGACGGAAACATGGATCACCACAGACAACACTGCTACTCCTACTGCTCTCTCTTCGTCCGCCCACGTGTTCTCGCACACCCCGAGAGCGTCTGGTCAGCGGGGTGGTGGCACCGGGATCCTCATCTCTCCCAAGTGGTCATTCTCTCTTTCTCCCCTTACCCATCTGTCTATCGCCTCCTTTGAATTCCATGCTGTCACAGTTACTAGCCCTTTCAAGCTTAACATCCTTATCATTTATCGCCCTCCAGGTTCCCTCGGAGAGTTCATCAATGAGCTTGATGCCTTGATAAGCTCCTTTCCTGAGGACGGCTCACCTCTCACAGTTCTGGGCGACTTTAACCTCCCCACGTCTACCTTTGACTCTTTCCTCTCTGCCTCCTTCTTTCCACTCCTCTCCTCTTTTGACCTCACCCTCTCACCTTCCCCCCTACTCACAAGGCAGGCAATACGCTCGACCTCATCTTTACTAGATGCTGTTCTTCCACTAACCTCATTGCAACTCCCTCCAAGTCTCCGACCACTGCCTTGTATCCTTTTCCCTCTCGCTCTCATCCAACACCTCCAACACTGCCCCTACTCGGATGGTATCGCGCCGTCCCAACCTTCGCTCTCTCTCTCCCCGCTACTCTCTCCTCTTCCATCCTATCATCTCTTCCCTCCACTCAAACCTTCTCCCACCTATCTCCTGATTCTGCCTCCTCAACCTCCTCTCCTCCCTCTCTGCATCCCTTGACTCTCTATGTCCCCTATCCTCCAGGCCGGCTCGGTCCTCCCTCCCGCTCCGTGGCTCGATGACTCATTGCAGCTCACAGAACAGGGCTCCGGGCAGCCGAGCGGAAATGGAGGAAAACTCGCCTCCCTGCGGACCTGGCATCCTTTCACCCCTCCTCTCTACATTTTCCTCCTCTGTCTCTGCTGCTAAAGCCACTTTCTACCACGCTAAATTCCAAGCATCTGCCTCTAACCCTAGGAAGCTCTTTTGCCACCTTCTCCTCCCTCCTGAATCCCCTCCCCCTCCCCCCCTCCTCCCTCTCTGCAGATGACTTCGTCAACCATTTTGAAAAGAAGGTCGACGACATCCGATCCTCGTTTGCTAAGTCAAACGACACCGCTGGTTCTGCTCACACTGCCCTACCCTGTGCTCTGACCTCTTTCTCCCCTCTCTCTCCAGATGAAATCTCGCGTCTTGTGACGGCCGGCCGCCCAACAACCTGCCCGCTTGACCCTATCCCCTCCTCTCTTCTCCAGACCATTTCCGGAGACCTTCTCCCCTACCTCACCTCGCTCATCAACTCATCCCTGACCGCTGGCTACGTCCCTTCCGTCTTCAAGAGAAAGCGAGAGTTGCACCCCTTCTGAAAAAACCTACACTCGATCCCTCCGATGTCAACAATTACAGACCAGTATCCCTTCTTTCTTTTCTCTCCAAAACTCTTGAACGTGCCGTCCTTGGCCAGCTCTCCCGCTATCTCTCTCTGAATGACCTTCTTGATCCAAATCAGTCAGGTTTCAAGACTAGTCATTCAACTGAGACTGCTCTCCTCTGTATCACGGAGGCGCTCCGCACTGCTAAAGCTAACTCTCTCTCCTCTGCTCTCATCCTTCTAGATCTATCGGCTGCCTTCGATACTGTGAACCATCAGATCCTCCTCTCCACCCTCTCCGAGTTGGGCATCTCCGGCGCGGCCCGCGCTGGATTGCGTCCTACCTGACAGGTCGCTCCTACCAGGTGGCGTGGCGAGAATCTGTCTCCTCACCACGCGCTCTCACCACTGGTGTCCCCCAGGGCTCTGTTCTTGGCCCTCTCCTATTCTCGCTATACACCAAGTCACTTGGCTCTGTCATAACCTCACATGGTCTCTCTTATCATTGCTATGCAGACGACACACAATTAATCTTCTCCTTTCCCCCTTCTGATGACCAGGTGGCGAATCGCATCTCTGCATGTCTGGCAGACATATCAGTGTGGATGACGGATCACCACCTCAAGCTGAACTCGGCAAGACGGAGCTGCTCTTCCTCCCGGGGAAGGACTGCCCGTTCCATGATCTCGCCATCACGGTTGACAACTCCGTTGTGTCCTCCTCCCAGAGCGCCAAGAACCTTGGCGTGATCCTGGACAACACCCTGTCGTTCTCAACCAACATCAAGGCGGTGGCCCGTTCCTGTAGGTTCATGCTCTACAACATCCGCAGAGTACGACCCTGCCTCACACAGGAAGCGGCGCAGGTCCTAATCCAGGCACTTGTCATCTCCCGTCTGGATTACTGCAACTCGCTGCT
Source organism: Oncorhynchus gorbuscha (assembly GCF_021184085.1). Taxonomy (NCBI): domain Eukaryota; kingdom Metazoa; phylum Chordata; class Actinopteri; order Salmoniformes; family Salmonidae; genus Oncorhynchus; species Oncorhynchus gorbuscha. The sequence continues at coordinate 14,910 of NW_025750842.1, read as the reverse complement.
GGCTGGGCTCCCTGCCTGTGCCATTAAACCCCTTCAACTCATCCAGAACGCCGCAGCCCGTCTGGTGTTCAACCTTCCCAAGTTCTCTCACGTCACCCCGCTCCTCCGTTCTCTCCACTGGCTTCCAGTTGAAGCTCGCATCCGCTACAAGACCATGGTGCTTGCCTACGGAGCTGTGAGGGGAACGGCACCTCAGTACCTCCAGGCTCTGATCAGGCCCTACACCCAAACAAGGGCACTGCGTTCATCCACCTCTGGCCTGCTCGCCTCCCTACCACTGAGGAAGTACAGCTCCCGCTCAGCCCAGTCAAAACTGTTCGCTGCCCTGGCCCCCCAATGGTGGAACAAACTCCCTCACGACGCCAGGACAGCGGAGTCAATCACCACCTTCCGGAGACACCTGAAACCCCACCTCTTTAAGGAATACCTAGGATAGGATAAGTAATCCCTCTCACCCCCCTTAAGTTTTAGATGCACTATTGTAAAGTGACTGTTCCACTGGATGTCATAAGGTGAATGCACCAATTTGTAAGTCGCTCTGGATAAGAGCGTCTGCTAAATGACTTAAATGTAAATGTAATGTAAATGTCTGTGTGTGTGTATAGAAGAAATACATTGATACATAATGATCCTGGTAGAGAGAATGAGACCTGTGTCTGATACATAATGATCCTGGTAGAGAGAATGAGACCTGTGTCTGATACATAATGATCCTGGTAGAGAGAATGAGACCTGTGTCTGATACATAATGATCCTGGTAGAGAGAATGAGACCTGTGTCTGATACATAATGATCCTGGTAGAGAGAATGAGACCTGTGTCTGATACATAATGATCCTGGTAGAGAGAATGAGACCTGTGTCTGATACATAATGATCCTGGTAGAGAGAATGAGACCTGTGTCTGATACATAATGATCCTGGTAGAGAGAATGAGACCTGTGTCTGATACATAATGATCCTGGTAGAGAGAATGAGACCTGTGTCTGATACATAATGATCCTGGTAGAGAGAATGAGACCTGTGTCTGATACCTGGTATAATGATCCTGGTAGAGAGAATGAGACCTGTGTCTGATACATAATGATCCTGGTAGAGAGAATGAGACCTGTGTCTGATACATAATGATCCTGGTAGAGAGAATGAGACCTGTGTCTGATACATAATGATCCTGGTAGAGAGAATGAGACCTGTGTCTGATACATAATGATCCTGGTAGAGAGAATGAGACCTGTGTCTGATACATAATGATAATGATCCTGGTAGAGAGAATGAGACCTGTGTCTGATACATAATGATCCTGGTAGAGAGAATGAGACCTGTGTCTGATACATAATGATCCTGGTAGAGAGAATGAGACCTGTGTCTGATACATAATGATCCTGGTAGAGAGAATGAGACCTGTGTCTGATACATAATGATCCTGGTAGAGAGAATGAGACCTGTGTCTGATACATAATGATCCTGGTAGAGAGAATGAGACCTGTGTCTGATACATAATGATCCTGGTAGAGAGAATGACAGACATACTGGGGCCGTACACAGACCTTTCAGGGGGCAAGTGTTCAAATTGAGAAAAAAAGGGCACCAACCTCCCTGTTTACATAATTCATAACATACCAAAATAAATATTTTTAACATAGGCTATTTATTTCTGCATCAACACTCACTCATCATCACAAACTGTAAACAAGCTAGTTGCAGGGCCTCCTAAACACATGACTGACATCTGGAAAAGTGTCTGATCAGCTGATCGTTGATGATTAATGTAAATCTGCTGGTTAGTTAGCTCGTGTGGATGTTTTATTAGGCCTATGGTGATTACCTAGAATGTAGACTACCTGTGTTGCTGCTGCCCTGACACACATACAATACCTGCTGACCTCTAACACACATACAACACCTGCTGCCCTCTAACACACATACAATACCTGCTGCCCTCTAACACACATACAATACCTGAATGAACACACATACAATACCTGGCCCTCTAACACACAGTTATTTATTTATATTCAACCTTTATTTAACTGGAACACACATGGAGTTGTATTAACATGGAGTTGCTGCCCTTAGACATGGAGTTGTGCCCTAACACACATAGAGGGATGGAGTTGTATTAGAGGGATGGAGTTGTATCTAACACATACAGTTGTATTAACATGGAGTTGTGTTAACAGGGATGGAGTTGTCTAACACACATGGAATGTATTAGAGGGATGGAGTTGTATTAGAGGGATGGAGTTGTATTAGAGGGATGGAGTTGTATTAGAGGGATGGAGTTGTATTAGAGGGATGGAGTTGTATTAGAGGGATGGAGTTGTATTAGAGGGATGGAGTTGTATTAGAGGGATGGAGTTGTGTTGGAGGGATGGAGTTGTGTTGGAGGGATGGAGTTGTATTGGAGGGATGGAGTTGTGTTGGAGGGATGGAGTTGTATTAGAGGGATGGAGTTGGGTTGGAGGGATGGAGTCGGGTTGGAGGGATGGAGTCGGGTTGGAGGGATGGAGTTGGTTGGAGGGATGGAGTTGTATGAGGGATGGAGTCGGGTTGGAGGGATGGAGTCGGGTTGGAGGGATGGAGTCGGGTTGGAGGGATGGAGTCGGGTTGGAGGGATGGAGTCGGGTTGGAGGGATGGAGTCGGGTTGGAGGGATGGAGGGATGGAGTCGGGTTGGAGGGATGGAGTCGGGTTGGAGGGATGGAGTCGGGTTGGAGGGATGGAGTCGGGTTGGAGGGATGGAGTCGGGTTGGAGGGATGGAGTCGGGTTGGAGGGATGGAGTCGGGTTGGAGGGTTGGAGTCGGGTTGGAGGGATGGAGTTGGATTTTAGGGATGGAGTTGGATTTGAGGGATGGAGTTGGATTTGAGGGATGGAGTTGGATTTGAGGGATGGAGTTGGATTTGAGGGATGGAGTTGGATTTGAGGGATGGAGTTGGATTTGAGGGATGGAGTTGGATTTGAGGGATGGAGTCAGGTTGGAGGGGTGGAGGGATGGAGTTGGATTAGAGGGATGGAGTGGAGTCAGGTTGGAGGGATGGAGTTAGATTGTAGGGATGGAGTCAGGTGGAGTTGGAGGGATGGAGTCGGGTTGGAGGGATGGAGTTGGATTAGAGGGATGGAGTCAGGTTGGAGGGGTGGAGTCAGGTTGGAGGGATGGTTGTTGATGTAGCTGCTCCTCTCTATGGAGTCAGGTTGGAGGGATGGAGTCAGGTTGGAGGGATGGAGTTAGATTGGAGGGATGGAGTCAGGTTGGAGGGATGGAGTTAGATTGGAGGGATGGTTGTTGATGTAGATGCTCCTCTCTATGGAGTCAGGTTGGAGGGATGGAGTCAGGTTGGAGGGATGGAGTTAGGTTGGAGGGATGGAGTCAGGTTGGAGGGATGGAGTTAGGTTGGAGTCAGGTTGGAGGGATGGAGTTAGGTTGGAGGGATGGAGTTAGGTTGGAGGGATGGAGTTAGGTTGGAGGGATGGAGTCAGGTTGGAGGGATGGAGTTAGGTTGGAGGGATGGAGTTAGGTTGGAGTCAGGTTGGAGGGATGGAGTTAGGTTGGAGGGATGGAGTTAGGTTGGAGGGATGGAGTTAGGTTGGAGTCAGGTTGGAGGGATGGAGTCAGGTTGGAGGGATGAAGTGAGATTAGAGGGATGGTTGTTGATGTAGCTGCTCCTCTCTATGAATGTGAATACTGTATTGTAGTATAATGACCTGGCTGTTGGTGTGAATACTGTATTGTAGTATAATGACCTGGCTGTTGGTGTGAATACTGTATTGTAGTATAATCACGTGGCTGTTGGTGTGAATACTGTATTGTAGTATAATGACCTGGCTGTTGGTGTGAATACTGTATTGTAGTATAATGACCTGGCTGTTGGTGTGAATACTGTATTGTAGTATAATGACCTGGCTGTTGGTGTGAATACTGTATTGTAGTATAATGACCACTGGTGTGAATACTGTATTGTAGTATAATGACCTGGCTGTTGGTGTGAATACTGTATTGTAGTATAATGACCTGGCTGTTGGTGTGAATACTGTATTGTAGTATAATGACCTGGCTGTTGGTGTGAATACTGTATTGTAGTATAATGACCTGGCTGTTGGTGTGAATACTGTATTGTAGTATAATGACCTGGCTGTTGGTGTGAATACTGTATTGTAGTATAATGACCTGGCTGTTGGTGTGAATACTGTATTGTAGTATAATGACCTGGCTGTTGGTGTGAATACTGTATTGTAGTATAATGACCTGGCTGTTTGTGGGGTCTTAAACCCCTTCCTTTCCCTGAAGAGTCTGAATACTGTATTGTAGTGGGTAGTGTTATTCAATAGGACTGTAGAGGGGGACATACTGAGGGGTCTTAATGTATTATGACCTGGCTGTTGGTGTGAATACTGTATTGTAGTATAATGACCACTGGGGGTGTGAATACTGTATTGTAGTATAATGACCTGGCTGTTGTAGTGGGTGTGTTAATACTGTATTGTAGGGGTCTAATGATATCTAACTCTGGTGTGAATACTGTATTGTAGTATATTGACCTGGCTGTTGGTGTGAATACTGTATTGTATATAATGACCTGTTGGTGTGAATACTGTATTGTAGTATAATGACTGTAGAGGGGGACATGGTGTGAATACTGTATTGTAGTATAATGACCTGGCTGTTGGTGTGAATAACTGTATTGTAGTATAATGACCACTGGTATGAATACTGAATTGTAGTATAATGGCCTGGCATACTGTCTGGTGTGAATACTGTATTGTAGTATAATGACCTGGCTGTTGGTGTGAATACTGTAATGTAGTATAATGACCTGGCTGTTGGTGTGAATACTGTATTGTAGTATAATGACCTGGCTGTTGGTGTGAATACTGTATTGTAGTATAATGACCTGGCTGTAGAGGGGGACATACTGAGGGGTTTAATGTCTAACTCAATGTAGTGGGTAGTGTTATTCAATAGGACTGTAGAGGGGGACATACTGAGGTGTGAATACTGTATTGTAGTATAATGACCTGGCTGTTGGTGTGAATACTGTATTGTAGTATAATGACCTGGCTGTTGGGGGTCTTAATGTGTTTAATAACTGTATTGTAGTATAATGACCTGGCTGTTGGTGTGAATACTGTATTGTAGTATAATGAGGTGTGTTTGATCTATTCTAGGTTCCTCCAAACCCCTTCCTCTCCCTGAAGAGTCTCCCACCTTAATGTTCCCCCTCAGCACCCCGAGGCCCCAGACAACGAGCTTCCCATTAAGGACAATGATGTGACCTGGTAATGTAGTGGGTAGTGTTATTCAATAGGACTGTAGAGGGGGACATACTGAGGGGTCTTAATGTGTTTATATCTAACTCAATGTAGTGGGTAGTGTTATTCAATAGGACTGTAGAGGGGGACATACTGAGGGGTCTTAATGTGTTTATATCTAACTCAATGTAGTGGGTAGTGTTATTCAATAGGACTGTAGAGGGGGACATACTGAGGGGTCTTAATGTGTTTATATCTAACTCAATGTAGTGGGTAGTGTTATTCAATAGGACTGTAGAGGGGGACATACTGAGGGGTCTTAATGTGTTTATATCTAACTCAATGTAGTGGGTAGTGTTATTCAATAGGACTGTAGAGGGGGACATACTGAGGGGTCTTAATGTGTTTATATCTAACTCAATGTAGTGGGTAGTGTTATTCAATAGGACTGTAGAGGGGGACATACTGAGGGGTCTTAATGTGTTTATATCTAACTCAATGTAGTGGGTAGTGTTATTCAATAGGACTGTAGAGGGGGACATACTGAGGGGTCTTAATGTGTTTATATCTAACTCAATGTAGTGGGTAGTGTTATTCAATAGGACTGTAGAGGGGGACATACTGAGGGGTCTTAATGTGTTTATATCTAACTCAATGTAGTGGGTAGTGTTATTCAATAGGACTGTAGAGGGGGACATACTGAGGGGTCTTAATGTGTTTATATCTAACTCAATGTAGTGGGTAGTGTTATTCAATAGGACTGTAGAGGGGGACATACTGAGGGGTCTTAATGTGTTTATATCTAACTCAATGTAGTGGGTAGTGTTATTCAATAGGACTGTAGAGGGGGACATACTGAGGGGTCTTAATGTGTTTATATCTAACTCAATGTAGTGGGTAGTGTTATTCAATAGGACTGTAGAGGGGGACATACTGAGGGGTCTTAATGTCTAACTGAATGTGTGGGTAGTGTTATTCAATAGGACTAACTCTTAATGTGTTTATATCTAACTCAATGTAGTGGGTAGTGTTATTCAATAGGACTGTAGAGGGGGACATACTGAGGGGTCTTAATGTGTCTAACTGAATGTAGTGGGTAGTGTTATTCAATAGGACTGTAGAGGGGGACATACTGAGGGGTCTTAATGTGTTTATATCTAACTCAATGTAGTGGGTAGTGTTATTCAATAGGACTGTAGGACTGTAGAGGGGGACATACTGAGGGGTCTTAATGTGTCTAACTCAATGTAGTGGGTAGTGTTATTCAATAATTAATGTGTTTATATCTAACTCAATGTAGTGGGTAGTGTTATTCAATAGGACTGTCTAGAGGGACTGGACATACTGAGGGGTCTTAATGTGTTTATATCTAACTCAATGTAGTGGGTAGTGTTATTCAATAGGACTGTAGAGGGGGACATACTGAGGGGTCTTAATGTGTTTATATCTAACTCAATGTAGTGGGTAGTGTTATTCAATAGGACTGTAGAGGGGGACATACTGAGGGGTCTTAATGTGTTTATATTTAACTCTCCTTTACACCAGTAGACCTATGTCTTTACAAGGAGAATCTAATCATTCTTCATCGCCTCTCTCTCTTTCTCTCTCTCTCTCTCTCTCTCTCTTCCTCCCTCTCTCTCTCTCCCTCTCTCTCTCTCTCGCTCTCTCTCTCTCTCTCTCTCTCTCTCTCTGTCTCTCTCTCTCATTTCCCCTCGGTCTCTCATTCTCCCTCTCTCTTTCTCACTCTCATGTCCCCTTGCTCTCTCCCATTCTCTCTCTGTCTCTGTCTCTCTTTGTCTCTCTCTCATGTCCCCTTGGGTCTCTCTCTCGGTCTCTCTCTCTCTTTTCATTTCTCTCCCTCTCTTCCTCTCTTCCTCTCTCTCCCTCTCTTCCCCTCCCTCTCTCTCTCTCTCTCTCTCTCTCTCTCTCTCTCTCTCTCTCTCTCTCTCTCTCTCGCTCTCTCTTTTTCAGAAATCACTCACAGCGAAGGAGACATTGACACAGAAGGCGGATCCATCGGCTCTGAGGTCGGACTCTTCGTTGGCGTGGCCTGTTGCATCGTCCTCCTCCTATTGGTCATCGTGGTCCTACTGATGGTGGTGTGGCGGTACCACAGACGCCACGCCACGCCGGACAGGGACGTCCAACAGTCTCTGTCCTCAACACCCTGGCCACGCCCAAGAGAGACAGCTACGGAGGGAGTAGAGAGGACATCCGGTCAGAGCCCAGCCACGCGGTGTTTCCTCCGAGGCCCTCTGACTCTGTGTTCTGTCGGCACCATGAGAGGGTCAGTGGAGACTACAGGCATCCTGTTTATATGGTACAGGAGATGCCTCCACAGAGTCCTACTAATATATACTACAAGGTCTGAGGGACCTGTGGGTCTTCTCACAGGGGCCAAGGACCAATGGAATGAATGAGGAGTTGTTCAGTCCCCCAATGAGGAAGAGACGTCCTGTGTGCTTTATGCTGTGTGCTTTATGAAGTCAGTGGGCCAAGCTGTGTGCTTTATGAAGTCAATGGGCCAAGCTGTGTGCTTTATGAAGTCAATGGGCCAAGCTGTGTGCTTTATGAAGTCAATGGGCCAAGCTGTGTGCTTTATGAAGTCAATGGGCCAAGCTGTGTGCTTTATGAAGTCAGTGGGCCAAGCTGTGTGCTTTATGAAGTCAGTGGGCCAAGCTGTGTGCTTTATGAAGTCAGCGGGCCAAGCTGTGTGCTTTATGAAGTCAATGGGCCAAGCTGTGTGCTTTATGAAGTCAATGGGCCAAGCTGTGTGGGCCAAGCTGTGTGCTTTATGAAGTCAATGGGCCAAGCGGTGGTACACATTTCGGCCTGGGACGAGTCCGTCACCTACTTTGAAATCATTCACTGTGTTTTAGAAAACACGCTCTCTGAACAATCTAGACATTATCAAGGCTGGAGAATCAAATCATTTGGGCCACGTTTTATTTCCTTGGAGAGAGAGAATGGATAAAGGCAGTAAAGACAGAGTGCATTCTGGGATTTTCACTAGGAAAGCTAACCCTGAGTTGGCAATGACTTGCTGTTACATGTATTGCTGCTAAATGAGGAACTGTCCTCTTTTTGAATAGAAGAGATCCAGGCTTTAGACTCGGAGCACAATTTAGCAAATGGAAACTTGAAAATGTTTTTTTCGCTGTGAGAGATTTTGAATATAATTTGTGTAAAAGATTTTATTTTTGTGATATGGTATTTTGATGTTAACTCATGCTGAAATGAATGCCTCTTAATTATTTTTAGTGTCATAACTGTCAGTCTGTCTCAGGTAACAATGTCTCACTGTCACGATCGTCGTATGGAATGGATCAAGGTGCAGCGTGGTGAGCGTACATTTTTATTTATTTTGCAAACGTTGCCAACAAACCAAAAATACAACAAAAAGGACCGTGAAGCTCCGTAAGGTTGTACAAGCACAAACGAAGACAACTACCCACAACTACCAAAAGGAAAAAAAAAGGCTGCCTAAGTATGATTCCCAATCAGAGACAACGATAGACAGCTGTCCCTGATTGAGAACCATACCCGGCCAAAACATAGAAACAAACAACGTAGAATGCCCACCCCAAATCACACCCTGACCTCACCAAATAGAGAAGGTCAGGGCGTGACACTCACTGCTGATGTCCATCATGTTTTTGTTTATCAAGTGATATTTATGGGTGTTAAACTACTGGCCCTTTATCTAATGGGTGTTAAACAGTGGAATCTACTGGCCCTTTATCTAATGGGTATTGAACAGGGGGGTGTTAAACAGTCTACTGGCCCTTTATCTAATGGGTGTTAAACAGTGGAATCTACTGGCCCTTTATCTAATGGGTGTTAAACAGTGGAATCTACTGGCCCTTTATCTAATGGGTGTTAAACAGTGGAATCTACTGGCCCTTTATCTAATGGGTGTTAAACTACTGGCCCTTTATCTAATGGGTGTTAAACAGTGGAATCTACTGGCCCTTTATCTAATGGGTGTTAAACTACTGGCCCTTTATCTAATGGGTGTTAAACAGTGGAATCTACTGGCCCTTTATCTAATGGGTGTTAAACAGTGGAATCTACTGGCCCTTTATCTAATGGGTGTTAAACAGTGGAATCTACTGGCCCTTTATCTAATGGGTGTTAAACAGTGGAATCTACTGGCCCTTTATCTAATGGGTGTTAAACAGGGGAATCTACTGGCCCTTTATCTAATGGGTGTTAAACAGTGGAATCTACTGGCCCTTTATCTAATGGGTGTTAAACAGTGGTAATACAGTGGAATCTACTGGCCCTTTATCTAATGGGTGTTAAACAGTGGAATCTACTGGCCCTTTATCTAATGGGTGTTAAACAGTGGAATCTACTGGCCCTTTATCTAATGGGTGTTAAACAGTGGAATCTACTGGCCCTTTATCTAATGGGTGTTAAACAGTGGAATCTACTGGCCCTTTATCTAATGGGTGTTAAACAGTGGAATCTACTGGCCCTTTATCTAATGGGTGTTAAACAGTGGAATCTACTGGCCCTTTATCTAATGGGTGTTAAACAGTGGTAATACAGTGGAATCTACTGGCCTTTTATCATCCTGTCTTTGTAGATGACCTATCTGCAGCTTGACATTAGAAATCTAGGAATCTGACTGGGATCTACAGAATAAAGGGTGAGGGGGGTCAGTCAGTGTAGCCCTGGGTGTTGGGGGATGGGTTGTTGATGGTTGCTATAAGACGATAGGACTGAGGATGAATCTAGTTTTTAATGGAGGGTTGTAATGCTTCAGGCTAGTCCTTCCTCCTCGTGTCAGAGGAGAGGAGAGGAGAGGAGAGGAGAGGAGAGGAGAGGAGAGGAGAGGAGAGGAGAGGAGAGGAGAGGAGAGGAGAGGAGAGGAGAGGAGAGGAGAGGAGAGGAGAGGAGAGGAGAGGAGAGAGAGGAGAGGTGGAAACACAGAAAACTAGACAGCTCCAGGATCTATTCAGATAATGACCTCTAGTCCAGGCTGTATCACGTCTGGCTGTGATTGGGAGTCCCACAGGGCGGCGCACAATTGGCCCAGCGTGATCCTGGTTTGGCCGAGGTGGGCAGTCATTGTAAATAAGAATTTGTTCTTAACTGACTTGCCTTGTTAAAATAAAGGTTAAATCTAATCATTTTCAACTTAAAAAACATTTGTCCACAGCTTTCTATAAAGAGAGAATAGCGACTCTGGGATAATCTAGAGAGAATAGCGACTCTGGGATAATCTAGAGAGAATAGAGACTCTGGGATAATCTAGAGAGAATAGAGACTCTGGGATAATCTAGAGAGAATAGAGACTCTGGGATAATCTAGAGAGAATAGAGACTCTGGGATAATCTAGAGAGAATAGAGACTCTGGGATAATCTAGAGAGAATAGAGACTCTGGGATAATCTAGAGAGAATAGCGACTCTGGGATAATCTAGAGAGAATAGAGACTCTGGGATAATCTAGAGAGAATAGCGACTCTGGGATAATCTAGAGAGAATAGAGACTCTGGGATAATCTAGAGAGAATAGAGACTCTGGGATAATCTAGAGAGAATAGCGACTCTGGGATAATCTAGAGAGAATAGAGACTCTGGGATAATCTAGAGAGAATAGAGACTCTGGGATAATCTAGAGAGAATAGAGACTCTGGGATAATCTAGAGAGGATAGAGACTCTGGGATAATCTAGAGAGAATAGAGACTCTGGGATAATCTAGAGAGAATAGAGACTCTGGGATAATCTAGAGAGAATAGAGACTCTGGGATAATCTAGAGAGAATAGAGACTCTGGGATAATCTAGAGAGAATAGAGACTCTCTACAAACGTGTTGGATGTATTTCTGCTGTTTGTGTTGGTTGTGTTTCACATTATTATAATGTAGAAGTGCTTCGAAAGACATTCTATTCTTATTTACAATAAAAGTGACTCCAATACATTATTTATCGTTGTTTTCTATTGGGCAAAACAAATCATGTGAAACACGACCAACACAAACAGCAGAAATACATCCAACACGTTTGTAGAGTCACAAGCTTGATGTCGTCACTGAGTGCTACGAATATAGTACACATTTGGACTCGTTTTTAAGAAGTGAATTTGTCCCAATACTTTTTGGTTCCCTTAAAATGGGACGGGAACTATATCCATAAAGTGCTGTAGTTTCTAAACGGTTCACCCGATATGATTGAAAAATAGACTCAAATTAAAGCTGACAGTCCTGACCTTTAACCTCATAGCCATTGTATCATGTCAAGTCCAAAGTGCTGGGAGTACAGAGACAAAAACGACAACATACATTGTCCCAATAATTACACTGTAGATTAGTGTATAAAACAGGCCCCCACGTAACCATTGGTTCACCTTGTGTACATGTTCAGTTCTGCTGCCCGGCTGTAATTAAAGTGTGTGTGCGTCACGTTCTGACCTTTATTTCCTGTGTTTTGTATTTAATTTAGTATTTTTTTTCCATTTTATTTTACCTTTATTTAACCTTTATTTAACCTTTATTTAACCAGGCAAGTCAGTTAAGAACACATTCTTATTTTCAATGACGTTTGGGAACAGTGAGGTTAACTGCCTGTTCAGGGGCAGAACGACAGATTTGTACCTTGTCAGCTCGGGGGTTTGAACTTGCAACATTCCGGTTACTAGTCCAACGCTCTAACCACTAGGCTACGCTGCCACGTGAGTTGGGTGGGCAGTCTATGTTTGTTTTTCTATGTTTTGGGGTATTTCTATGTTTCGGCCTAGTATGGTTCTCAATCAGAGGCAGGTGTCATGAGTTGTCTCTGATTGAGAATCATACTTAGGTAGCCTGGGTGTCACTGTGTGTTTGTGGGTGATTGTTCCTGTCTCTGTGTTTGCACCAGATGGGACTGTTTTAGGTTTTCTCACGTTTGTTGTTTTTGTTAGTTATCTCATGTGTAGTTTCTTTATAAATTAAAGAACATGAATAACCACCACGCTGCATTTTGGTCTGCCTCTCTTTCACCAGAAGAAAACCCTTACAGTGTGTTGGTTACATGACAATGGTACAGTCCATTACCCAATGGTACAGTCCATTACCCTCTTAATTAATGAACCACTTGGGACAGTCTGGGGAGTCTGTCTGCCATTCCATCATCCCAGTGTGCAACACCATAACCAACGCTTACAGATCACATGACCCTGCTTCTCTACCGAGCAATGACATCATCCCAGTGTGCAACACCATAACCAACGTCTTACAGATCACATGACCCTGCTTCTCTACCGAGCAATGACATCATCCCAGTGTGCAACACCATAACCAACGTCTTACAGATCACAAGACCCTGCTTCTCTACCGAGCAATGACATCATCCCAGTGTGCAACACCATAACCAACGTCTTACAGATCACATGACCCTGCTTCTCTACCGAGCAATGACATCATCCCAGTGTGCAACACCATAACCAACGTCTTACAGATCACATGACCCTGCTTCTCTACCGAGCAATGACATCATCCCAGTGTGCAACACCATAACCAACGCCTTACAGATCACAAGACCCTGCTTCTCTACCGAGCAATGACATCATCCCAGTGTGCAACACCATAACCAACGTCTTACAGATCACATGACCCTGCTTCTCTACCGAGCAATGACATCATCCCAGTGTGCAACACCATAACCAACGTCTTACAGATCACATGACCCTGCTTCTCTACCGAGCAATGACATCATCCCAGTGTGCAACACCATAACCAACGTCTTACAGATCACATGACCCTGCTTCTCTACCGAGCAATGACATCATCCCAGTGTGCAACACCATAACCAACGTCTTACAGATCACATGACCCTGCTTCTCTACCGAGCAATGACATCATCCCAGTGTGCAACACCATAACCAACGTCTTACAGATCACAAGACCCTGCTTCTCTACCGAGCAATGACATCATCCCAGTGTGCAACACCATAACCAACGTCTTACAGATCACATGACCCTGCTTCTCTACCGAGCAATGACATCATCCCAGTGTGCAACACCATAACCAACGTCTTACAGATCACATGACCCTGCTTCTCTACCGAGCAATGACATCATCCCAGTGTGCAACACCATAACCAACGTCTTACAGATCACATGACCCTGCTTCTCTACCAAGCGATGACATCATTCTGTGTCTGTCTACCAAACAGACACCTTTTATACACATTGTTTTGTTGTTGTTTGTTTTAATGATTAAATAGAGTGTAGATGTAACAATAGCTTAACACTATGGGCTACTACTGTATGTTGAAGCTTTCCCTCTATTGGACCAGTTAGGTTCTCTACTGGAGAGATGAAGACTGGACAACTGAATCATTTAGAAATGAAGACTGGTCAACTGAATCATTTAGAAATGAAGACTGGACAACTGAATCATTTAGAGATGACGACTGGACAACTGAATCATTTAGAAATGAAGACTGGACAACTGAATCATTTAGAAATGAAGACTGGTCAACTGAATCATTTAGAAATGAAGACTGGTCAACTGAATCATTTAGAAATGAAGACTGGACAACTGAATCATTTAGAAATGAAGACTGGACAACTGAATCATTCAGGAACAGAATGTTAGGTTCTCTACTAGAGAGATGAAGACTGGTCAACTGAATCATTTAGAAATGAAGACTGGACAACTGAATCATTTAGAGATGAAGACTGGTCAACTGAATCATTTAGAGATGACGACTGGACAACTGAATCATTTAGAAATGAAGACTGGACAACTGAATCATTTAGAAATGAAGACTGGACAACTGAATCATTTAGAGATGAAGACTGGTCAACTGAATCATTTAGAGATGAAGACTGGACAACTGAATCATTTAGAAATGAAGACTGGACAACTGAATCATTTAGAGATGAAGACTGGTCAACTGAATCATTTAGAGATGAAGACTGGACAACTGAATCATTTAGAAATGAAGACTGGACAACTGAATCATTTAGAAATGAAGACTGGACAACTGAATCATTTAGAAATGAAGACTGGACAACTGAATCATTCAGGAACAGAATGCCGGCTTGTATTTTGTAAATACAATTCTTACCAAAAAAATAATAATAATCACCTTGAATAAATATTGATATGTGAGATTTGTACAATTTGTACAATAGCCTGAGATATCAGCCATATGTCCCTCCTATAGTTTACTAGGGTGAACCCAACTCTATTTTAATCTGAGGGAATCTCAGCTTTCAATTTTCAAAGTTCCAGTAATTGAGCAAGTTGAGGTGAATAAACTACTCCAGTGGCCGCCAGGCAGCATCCCGTGGGCGTCGGGAGACGGGACCGGTGGGACAACGCGTTTCATGCTCCCTCAGCCACATCATACCATTACCGAGCTGACAGAGCCCGTCAGGTACAGCTCCACCTGAGATTATACAGGTCTCACTAGGGGGACTGTTTCTTCTAAAGAAAAGCTGCTCTTCATAAGGACAGAATATTAGTTGTTAAGGCAACGTAGAAGAGTTTGTGATTTGGAAGTGTGGAGTGTTCTAGAATGTCTAGTGAACACGTCATTTGGGGGGCCTCGAGATGAGAATGGGGTCCTCGAGAGGAGGATGGTGGGCCTCGATAGGAAGATGGGGGGCCTCGAGAGGAGGATGGTGGGCCTCGAGAGGAGGATGGTGGGCCTCGAGAGGAGGATGGT
>NW_025750841.1:7500-17486 GCF_021184085.1 Oncorhynchus gorbuscha | reverse complement strand
AATAAGCCTGGGTTTCATTGAATCACATGCGGATAGTGTGTTGATATCCATAATATTCAATGAATATGAGCATAAATCATGTTTTTTTGTTCAGTTTTAAGTTGATTAAAACACAAAACTACAGGTCTGCATATTATGCATCTAACCGTGGTATCTTTAACCAAGATAATTAGAAACAATTAGGAACAATTAGAAACCTCTGTAGTCTCTCCAAGACGTCTGGAGTGGACAGAAGTCATTGATGCAGAGAGAAGAAGAAGAAGATTGGGGTTTAGGGATAGAACACCAAGAAAATAGTGGTGAAATATGAAAGCAAATGAGGAACAGGAAGAAGACTATTGGGTGGGGAGTCAACCATCTCTACCTTTATAATACACAGTAGAGAGGGAGATTTGAAACAGTCTTCAGACAGGATTTAGGAAGACAGGAGAGAGGAGATTTGAAACCTTCTTCAGACAGGATTTAGGAAGACAGTCGAGAGGGAGATTTGAAACCGTCTTCAGACAGGATTTAGGAAGACAGTTATGGTTGTTGTCCTGGCACCACACTGACCTCCTCCCTATAGGTTGTCTCATTCGTTGTCGGTGATCAGTTAATGATGGTGTTGGAGTCGTGCCTGGCCGTGCAGTCGTGGTGAACAGGAGTACAGGAGGGGTCTGAGCACGCACCCCTGAGGGGCCCCCCGTGTTGAGGGTCAGCGTTGCGGATGTTGTTGCCTACCCTCACTACTTGGGGGTGGTCCGTCCAAGTCCAGGATCAGTTGCAGAGGAGAGTGTTTAGTCCCGGGTCCTTAGCTTAGTGATGAGCTTTGAGGGCTATGGTGTATTATTGGTATTGATGGTATTGAACGCTGGGCTGTAGTCAGCGAACAGCATTCTCATCAAAAAATTTAAATAGCGCCCCCTGGTTAACCAGTTAAGTGTTAGGGGGCGCTATTTTAATTTTGGGATGAAAAACGTTCCCGTTATAAACAAGATATTTTGTCACGAAAAGATGCTCGACTATGCATATAATTAACAGCTTTGGGAAAAAAACATTCTGGCGTTTCCAAAACTGCAAAGATATTGTCTGTGAGTGCCACAGAACTGATGTTACAGGCGAAACCCAGATAAAAATCCAACCAGGAAGTGCCGCATTTTTGAAACCGCCTCATGCCAATGACTCATATATGGCTGTGAATGAGCTCACGAATTAGTTTACGTTTTCCACGTATTCCCCAAGGTCTACAGCATTGTGACATCTTTTACGCATTTCCATTGAAGGTAAGCGTATATATGGCATGTGGTCACATCTCCCGCAGAAAACCTTTGCGTAAAATACTGGCCATTTTTCCAATTTCTTATGAGAGATGGCCGAATATATATGGGAGGATGGATCCTAAACAACGTTTGCCGTGTTTCTGTCGATAGATGGAGCTAATTTTGAAAAAAGTTCCAGCGTCAGCATTTTCCGGTCGATTTCTCCATGATGAACAAACGGGAATTTCGCCTACAAAAAATAACCTTTTTGGAAAAAGGGAACATTTGCTATCTAACTGGGATCTCACAGGTAGAAACATCCGGTTCTTCAGGTAGGTTGCTTTTCTTATTTTTTTTTTGAGCCTAGCATAACATTATGCCATGATAAAATGCTTGTCTAGCGTTGGCTGTAACGCATATTTTGAAAATTTGAGATGACAGTGTTGTTAACAAAGGCTAAGCTTGTGTTTGAATGTATTTCATTTGCGATTTTCATGAATAGGAAAAGTTTCTAGGGATATTTATGTCCGCTGCGTTATGCTAATTCGTTTGAGGCTATGATGGCGGCTCCCGGATCGGGATTGCTCGTCGCAGAGGTTTTAACAAAGATGATGCTACGGGCGGTAGTCATTTGGGCAAGGTTACCTTCGGGTTCTTGGACACAGGGACTATGATGGTTGAAACAGGTTGGTACAGACTGGGTCAGGGAGAGGTTGAAAATGTCAGTGAAGAAACCTGCCAGTTGGTCACATGCTCTGAGTATGCGTCCTGGTAATCCATCTGGCCCAGCGGCCTTGTGAATGTTAACCTGTTTAAAAGATCTTACTCACATAGGAAACAGGGAGCGTGATCACACAGTCGACCGGAACAGCTGGTGATCTCACGCATGGTTCAGGGTTGCTTCCTTAGAAGCATAGAAGGCATTTAGCTCGTCTGGTAGACTCACGGCGCCAGCAGCTCTCGGCTGGGTTTCCCTTAGTAGTCTGTGATAGTTCTCAAGCCCTGCGACACCGACGACGTCAGAGCCGGGGGTCGTAGGATTGGATCTTAGTCTTGTACATGTTGTTAGCGATCCCACGCAGCACGGCGGGGACATTAAACCGCATTACATGTGATATGAATGATTTCCTGTTGATGTGTGTAGCGTGTTAAACCACTGCCCAGAGAGACTAGCGAGCCCTGCTCAATGTTCTTTAGATACCCCGAGTAGCATGCAGGAGAGTGGGTCTGCCCTGCATCCATCTCCTACTGATGAAGTTATACTGACAGAACAGACCGTTTCTTTCACACAGATGAAGTTAGAGCAGGTTGACACAAAACAGAGATGTATTAATACACTTATCTAGTCTGTCACTGGACAACAGACCTGAGCTGAGGCAGATATGGGTTACATCTAGCTTTTTAGCCTTCTCTATTGGCCAAGAGAAGATATGAGTGGGGTAGGAGGTGATGAGGGGTAGGAGGAGACAAATGGGGGTTACATCTGGCTAGCCTTCTCCTATTGGCCAAGAAAGATATGAGTGGGGGTAGGAGGTGATGAGGGGGTAGGAGGAGACAAATGGGTTACATCTAGCTTTTTAGCCTTCTCTATTGGCCAAGAGAAAGATAATGAGTGGGGTAGGAGGTGATGAGGGGTAGGAGGAGATGGGGGGTAGGAGGAGATGAGGGGGGGTGAGGAGGAGATGAGGGGTAGGAGGAGATGAGGGGGTAGGAGGAGATGAGGGGGTAGGAGGAGATGAGGGGGTTAGGAGGAGATGAGGGGGGAGAGAAGATGAGGGGTAGGAGGAGGTGAGGGAGGTAGGAGGAGATGAGGGGGTAGGAGAAGATGAGGGGGGTAGGAGGCGATGAGGGGTGGAGCGATGGGGGTAGGAGGAGATGAGGGGTAGGAGGAGATGGGGGGTAGGAGGAGATGAGGAGGTAGGAGGAGATGAGGGGGTAGGAGGAGATGAGAGGGGTAGGAGGAGACAAATGGGGTTACATCCTATCCTGGCCAAGAGAAAGACATGAGTGGGGGTAGGAGGTGATGAGGGGGTAGGAGGAGATGAGGGAGGTAGGAGGGAGATGAGGGGGGTAGGAGGATGATGAGGGGGTAGGAGGAGACGAATGGGGTTACATCTAGCTTTTTAGCCTTCTCTATTGGCCAAGAGAAAGACATGAGTGGGGGTAGGAGGAGATGAGGGGGTAGGAGGAGATGGGGGGTAGGAGGAGATGAGGGGGTAGGAGGAGATGAGGTGGGTAGGAGGGAGATGGGGGGTAGGAGGAGATGAGGGGGTAGGAGGAGATGAGGGGTAGGAGGAGATGAGGGGGTAGGAGGAGATGAGGGGGTAGGAGGAGATGAGGTGGGTAGGAGGAGATGGGGGGTAGGAGGAGATGAGGGGGTAGGAGGCGATGAGGGGGTAGGAGGAGATGAGGGGTAGGAGGAGATGAGGGGGTAGGAGGAGATGAGGTGGGTAGGAGGAGATGGGGGGGTAGGAGGAGATGAGGGGGTAGGAGGCGATGAGGGGGTAGTAGGCGATGAGGGGGTAGGAGGAGATGAGGGGTAGGAAGAGATGAGGGGGTAGGAGGAGATGAGGGGGGTAGGAGGAGATGAGGGGGTAGGAGAAGATGAGGGGGTGGGAGGAGGTGAGGGGAGGTAGGAGGAGATGAGGGGGTAGGAGAAGATGAGGGGGTAGGAGGAGATGAGGGGGTGGGAGGCGATGAGGGGGTAGGAGGAGATGAGGGGGTAGGAGGAGATGAGGGGGTAGGAGGAGATGGGGAGGTAGGAGGAGATGAGGGGGTAGGAGGAGATGAGAGGGGTAGGAGGAGATGAGGGGGGTAGGAGGAGATGAGTGGGGTAGGAGGAGATGAGTGGGGTAGGAGGAGATGAGGGGGTAGGAAGAGATGAGGGGGTAGGAGGAGATGAGAGGGGTAGGAGGAGATGAGGGGGTAGGAGGAGATGAGTGGGGGGTAGGAGGAGATGAGGGGGTAGGAGGAGATGAGGGGGTAGGAGAAGATGAGGGGGTAGGAGGAGATGAGGGGGGTAGGAAGAGATGGGGGTAGGAGAAGATGAGAGGGGTAGGAGGAGATGAGGGGGTAGGAGGAGATGAGTGGGGGTAGGAGGAGATGAGGGGGTAGGAGGAGATGGGGGGTAGGAGGAGATGAGGGGGGCAGGAGGAGACGAGGGGTGTAGGAGGAGATGAGTGGGGTAGTGTAGTGACAATCGTGGCAAACTATATCAGAAGATACACTACATGACCAAGTATGTGGACACCTGCTCATTGGAACATCTCATTCCAAAGCAAAAGCATTGATATGAGTTGGTCACTCCTTTGCTGCTATAACAGCCACCACTCTTCTGGGAAGGCTTTCCACTAGATGTTGGAACATTGCTGCGGGGGACTTGCTCCCATTCAGCCACAAGATCATTAATGGTCGGGCACTGATGTTGGCGATTAGGCTGGCTCACAGTCAGCGTTCCAATTCATCCTAAGGTGTTCGATGAGGTTGAGTCAGGGCTCTGTGCAGGCCAGTCAAGATCTTCCACACTGATCTTGACAAACCATTCTGTATGGACCTCAAACTTTGTGCACAAGGAGCATTGTCATGCTAAAACAGGAAGGGCCTTCCCAAACTGTTGGAAACAAAGTTGGAAGCACTAGAATGTCTAGAATGTCTAGGTCGTCAGAATGTCTAGAATGTCTAGAATGTCATGAGTCATCTAGAATGTCTGGAGTCAGAATGTCTAGAATGTCTAGAATGTCTGGAATGTCTGGGTGGAGTCTAGAATGTCTAGAATGTCTAGAATGTCTAGATCGTCTAGAATGTCTAGAATGTAGAATGTCTGGGTTAGTCTGGAGATGTCTAGAATGTCTAGAATGTCTAGAATGTCTAGAATGTCATTGTACGCTGTAACATTAAGATTTCCCATCACTGGAACAGGGGTCCTAGCCGAAAAAACATTATTCCTCCTCCCACCAAATTTTACAGTTGGCACTATGCATTCGGGCAGGCAGCGATCTCCTGTCATCTGCCTAACCAAGGCGCAACGCATTGTGCATGGTGATTTTAGGCTTCTGTGCGGCTGCTCTGCAATGGAAACCCAGTTCATGAAGCTCTGACGAACAGTTATTGTGTTGACGTTGCTTCCAGGGGCAGTATGGAACTCGGTAGTGAGTGTTGCAACCGAGACAGACGATTTTTCGCACCTCAGACCCGTTGGTCCCTTTCTGTGAGCTTGTGTTGCCTACCACTTCACGGCCGAGCCGTTGTTGCTCCCTTGACGTTTCCACTTCACAATAACTGCACTTACAATTGACCGGGGGCAGCTCTATCAGGGCAGAAATTTGACAAACTGACTTGTTGGAAAGGTGGCATCCTATCACAATGCCACGTTGAAAGTCACTGAGCAGCCTCTCGATTGGCTGTCTCAGTGGTCTAGGCTCTGCCATCACAGTGCTAGCTGTGCCACGAAGATCCTGGGTTAGAGTCCAGGCTCTGTCACAGCCGGCGCGACCAGCACACAATTGGCCCAGCATCGTCCGGGTTAGAGAGGTTTAGCGGCAGGCATGTCTGACAGACAGATAGACTAGAACTAGAAAAGTGTGTATGCGAGCAAAGAGGCCTACAAACCTGACTCAATTACCAGCTCTGTCAGGAGGAATGGGACAAAATTCACCCAATTTATTTGTGGGAAGCTTGTGGAAGGATACACAACGTTTGACCCAAGTTAAACCATCTAAAGGCAATGCTACCAAATAGTAATTGAGTGTATGTAAACTTCTGACTCACTGGGAATGTGATGAAAGAAATACAAGCTGAAATCAATTATTCTCTCTACTATTATTCTGACATTTCAAATTATTAAAATAAAGTGGTGATCCTAACTGACCTAAAACAGGGACTTTTACTAGGATTAAATGTCAGGAATTGTGAAAAACTGAGTTTAAATGTATTTGGCTAAGGTGATTGTAAACTTCCGACTTCAACTGTATGTAAAAGTCACCGAGCTCTTCCAACTGCCAGTGTTTGTCTATGGAGATTGCATGGCGTGTGCTCAATTTTATACACCTGTCAACAACAGGTGTGGCTGAAATAGCTCGAATCCATTCATTTGAATGGGTGTCCACAAACTTTTGTATATATAGTGTATCTCTCAGATAATAGGACAGACACTTTATAACAAACTTACTTTAGATTTTTGTGGGGGACAATCTGTTGTTCTATGTAGTGAATCTATTATTCAATGTGTTTGTATCGGCTAATATCACTAAGGCAAAATATTATTTTTTATTAAATATTTTTTATTTTTTGGGGGGGGTACTTCAAGGCGTCATAATATTCTAAATCAAATAGCAAAATGATCCTTGACCTTCTTAAAACAATTCCATATAGCTGATTAGAACCACAGATAAAGTCACAGACAGACAGTGGGGGGTTCATAAATAGGATGTAATGCCTGCAAGCGACGGGAGAACTGTGGCACCTTTGTGCTGGTGGGTTCTGTGTGTGTGGTAGCACCTGTGCTTAGAGCCCTACTGTTCTTCTCTGTCTGTCTGTCTGTCTGTCTGTCTGTCTGTCTGTCTGTCTGTCTGTCTGTCTGTCTGTCTGTCTGTCTGTCTGTCTGTCTCTCTCTCTCTTTCTCTCTGTCTCTCTCTCTCTCTGTCTTTCTCCCTCTCTCCCTCTATGTCTCTCTCTCTGTCTCTGTCTCTCTCTCTCTCTCTCTCTCTCTCTCTCTCTCTCTCTCGCTCTCTCTCGCTCTCTCTCTCTGTCTCTGTCTCTCTCTGTCTCTCTCTATCCCCTCTCTCTCTCTCTCTCTCTCTCTCTCTCTCCCTCTCTGTCTCTCTCTCTCTCTCTCTCTGTCTCTGTCTCTCTCTGTCTCTCTTTATCCCTCTCTCTCTCTCTCTCTCTCTCTCTCTCTCTCTCTCTCTCTCTCTCTCTCTCTCTCTCTCTCTCCCTCTGTCTCTCTTTGTCTCTCCCTCTCTCTCTATCCTCTCTCTCTCTCTCTGTCTTTCTCTCTCTCCCTCTATGTCTCTCTCTCTCTCTCTCTCTCTCTCTCTCTCTCTCTCTCTCTCTCTCTCTCTCTCTCTCTCTCTCTCTCTCTCTCTCTGTCTCTCTTTGTCTCTGTCTCTCCCTCTGTCTTTCTCTCTCTCTCTCTCTCTCTCTCTGTCTTTCTCTCTCTCTCTGTCTTTCTCTCTTTCCCTCTGTCTCTGTCTCTCACTCTCTCTCTCTCTGTGTAGTTATCTATCAGGACCCTGACCCATCTGCCTAACCTCACCCCTTGTTTTGTCCCTCATACACCCCATGCCTGATTTCCCTCACACATGAACACAGTCTCTACTAAAGGCCTTGTCAGCTTAAATGTAATGTCAAAATGTAGATTTCCCTCCATAAACAGACATACCGAGAGGGCCATAATAATGCTTATCCTGCCAGGAAGATTCAACTCTCACCATTCTGGTAAAAAATACAAAATAAGATCAAAATGTGAAAATATGAGAAATCATATATAATATTTTTCTATTCAACAAAAGTGGGGGGAAAAAAATGGTAACAATCAAATCATAAATTACTTTCTTATAACCATAAAAATAAATATGATCATAATCAGTGAGGGTATAAAACTGTGCCATTTAATCTCATGTTTCTGCCCAGCGTCCACTAAGCAGATCACGCCATTTACATACCTGCTGATTCATTACAACTCAGGCTGTAAGCAGGAAGTGAATTTGTCCGTCTGCGACCAAAGAAGAAGAGAAGAGAAGGTCTTACTTCAATCAGTTTTTTGTATTTTTTCATGTTGAGAACTCTAAATTCAGCCAGATGAGACTGTTTTTGGCTGCAATCGATAGGCTCTTCTGATTCGCTGTAGACGGAGCTGCGAGGTTCCCGGCCAGAAGAAATCGAATCCTTTGTCTGGATAGGCCAGAAAATGTGACGTGTTGCTCACTATTCACATACTGAATGTCACACACACACACACACACACACACACACACACACACACACACACACACACACACACACACACACACACACACACACACACACACACACACACACACACACACACACACACACCTGAACTGTGGAGTGAATGTGTGAGAGTGTGGAGATCAGTGAGGAGAGCGGAGGGGAGGGGAGGGGAGGGCGGAGGGGAGGGCGGAGGGGAGAGCGGAGGAGGGCGGAGGGGAGGGCGGAGGGGAGACGGAGGGAGAGGCGGAGGGAGAGAGGCGGAGGGGAGGGCGGAGGGGAGGGCGGAGGGGAGAGCGGAGGGGAGGCACAGGGGAGAGCGGAGGGGAGGGGAGGGGCAGAGGGGAGTGTGGAGGGGAGGGCGGAGGGGAGAGCGGAGGGGAGGCGGAGGGAGAGCGGAGGGGAGGGCGGAGGGGAGGGCACAGGGGAGAGCGGAGGGGAGGCAGAGGGAGAGCGGAGGGGAGGGCGGAGGGGAGAGCGGAGGGAGGAGAGGGCGGAGGGGAGAGCGGAGGGGAGGGCGGAGGGGAGAGCGGAGAGGAGAGCGGAGGGGAGAGCGGAGGGAGGGCGGAGGGGAGAGCGGAGGGGAGGGCGGAGGGGAGGGAGGGGAGAGCGGAGGAGCGGAGGGGAGGGCGGAGGGGAGGAGGGGAGGGCGGAGGGAGAGGAGCGGAGGGGAGGGCGGAGGGGAGGGCGGAGGGGAGGGCGGAGGGGAGAGCGGAGGGGAGGGCGGAGGGGAGAGCGGAGGGGAGGGCGGAGGAGGGCGGAGGAGAGCGGAGGGGAGGGCGGAGGGGAGAGTGGAGGAGAGCGGAGGAGGGCGGAGGGGAGGGCGGAGGGAGAGCGGAGGGGAGGGCGGAGGGGAGAGTGGAGGGGAGGGCGGAGGGGAGAGCGGAGGGGAGGGCGGAGGGGAGGGGAGGGGAGGCGGAGGAGAGAGTGGAGGGGAGGAGCGGAGGGGAGGGCGGAGGGGAGGGCGGAGGGGAGAGCGGAGGGGAGGGCGGAGGGGAGAGTGGAGGGGAGAGCGGAGGGGAGGGCGGAGGGGAGAGCGGAGGGGAGGGCGGAGGGGAGAGCGGAGGGGAGGGCGGAGGGGAGGGCGGAGGGGAGAGCGGAGGGGAGGGCGGAGGGAGAGCGGAGGGGAGAGCGAGAGGGGAGGAGCGGAGGGAGGGCGGAGGGGAGGGCGGAGGGGAGGAGCGGAGGGGAGGCGGAGGAGGAGAGCGGAGGGAGGCGGAGGGGAGAGCGGAGGGGAGGGCGGAGGGGAGAGTGGAGGGAGAGAGCGGAGGGGAGGCGGAGGGGAGGGCGGAGGGGAGAGCGGAGGGGAGAAGCGGAGAGGGAGAGCGGAGGGAGAGAGCGGAGGGAAGGCGGAGGGGAGAGCGGAGGGGAGAGCGGAGGGAAGCGGAGAGAGGAGCGGAGGGAAGCGGAGGGGAGAGCGGAGGGGAGGAAGCGGAAGGGAGAGGCGAGAGGAGAGCGGAGGAGAGGCGGAGGAGAGCGGAAGGGAGAGCGGAGGGAGAGGAGGGCAGAGGGAGAGCGGAGGGAGGGAGAGCGGAGGGAGAGCGGAGGGGAGGCGAGGGCGGAGGGGAGAGCGGAGGGGAGGGCGGAGGGGAGAGCGAGAGGGGAGAGCGGAGGAGAGATGCGAGAGGAGGAGATCAGTGAGGAAGGCGGAGGGGAGAAGCGGAGGGGAGCGGAGGAGAGGCGGAGGGAGAGCGAGGGAGGGGGAGGGAGGGGAGGCGGAGAGGAGAGCGGAGGGGAGGGCGGAGGGGAGGGCTAGAGGGAAGAGCGGAGGGGAGAGGGAGGAGGGCGAGAGGGAGAGCG
>NW_025750841.1:0-2500 GCF_021184085.1 Oncorhynchus gorbuscha | reverse complement strand
GTAGTGCGCTACTCGGGACAGGGTACCATTGAGGACGCAGGTCGAGAGTTATAGGCATCATGACAAAAGGAGGGGGAGGAAAGGGGTTGTGGGGGGGCTTTAAAGGAGCTGTACCGGCTAGGCTCTGCTTTTAGTTAACGTTTGACTAGGCAAGTCAGTTAAGAAAAAAGAAAAAATCTTATTTTACATCGACGGCCCCCTTGGCCAAACCCGGGAGGACGCTGGGCCAAATCACGGCCGTCTGTGATACAGGCTGGAATCAAACCAGGGTCTGTAGTGACGCCTCTAGCACTGAGGTGCAGTGCCTTACTGTGCCACTCTGCAAAATCTAAAAAGCCAAAAAAAATGATTTGACTAAAAACCACTTCCGGCTTTTACAAAGATATTTGACACTCAATCAACGATCAAATCAATCAACGATCAAATCAATCAACGGTCAAATCAATCAACGATCAAATCAATCAACGATCAAATCAATCAACGATCAAATCAATCAACGGTCAAATCAATCAACGATCAAATCAATCAACGATCAAATCAATCAACGGTCAAATCAATCAACGATCAAATCAATCAACGGTCAAAATGTATTGATTCACCA
This sequence comes from Oncorhynchus gorbuscha, assembly GCF_021184085.1. NCBI lineage: Eukaryota > Metazoa > Chordata > Actinopteri > Salmoniformes > Salmonidae > Oncorhynchus > Oncorhynchus gorbuscha. Next base: position 1,899 of record NW_025750841.1, on the reverse strand, counting down.
GATCCTTGTGCAACTTGTCTCTATGAGAACACTGAGGCAACCAACATACAACACATTTAGCATCCTGCTGCAATTTGAAGGTGAAAAAAAAGGATTTAAAATGCTTTATCACAAAGCCACCAAGGCATTCAGATGTAACACAGCCACCAAGGCATTCAGATGTAACACAGCCACCAAGGCATTCAGATGTAACACAGCCACCAAGGCATTCAGATGTAACACAGTCACCAAGGCATTCAGATGTAACACAGTCACCAAGGCATTCAGATGTAACACAGTCACCAAGGCATTCAGATGTAACACAGTCACCAAGGCATTCAGATGTAACACAGCCACCAAGGCATTCAGATGTAACACAGTCACCAAGGCATTCAGATGTAACAAAGCCACCAAGGCGTTCAGATGTAACAAATCCACCAAGGCATTCAGATGTAACACAGTCTATATAGTGCACTACTTTAGACCGTGGCATCTGTAACAGAGAAGGAGAAGTGTCCATCCCATGATGTGTACGGGTAAGATAGCTAGCTCGCTATATTTTCAGATATTACACGTTTCAAGTCGTTTTCATTTCAAGTTAAAGTATACTGTTAGCTAGCTAGCTAACGTTAGCTGGCTGACTCGCTAGCTAACGTTAGCTGGCTGACTACTTGCTAGCTAAAGTTAGCTGGCTGACTCGCTAGCTAACGTTAGCTGGCTTGACTCCGCTAGCTAACGTTAGCTGGCTGACTCGCTTAGCTAACGTTAGCTGGCTGACTCGCTAGCTAGAAGTTAGCTGGCTGGACTCAGCTAGCTAAAGTTAGCTGGCTGACTCGCTAGCTAAAGTTAGCTGGCTGACTCGCTAGCTAGCGTTAGCTGGCTGACTGCTAGCTAACGTTAGCTGGCTGACTCGCTAGCTAACGTTAGCTGGCTGACTCGCTAGGCTAGCGTTAGCTGGCTGACTCGCTAGCTAACGTTAGCTGGCTGACTCGCTCAGCTAAAGTTAGCTGGCTGACTCGCTAGCTAACGTTAGCTGGCTGACTCGCTAGCTAAAGTTAGCTGGCTGACTCGCTAGTACGTTAGCTGGCTGACTCGCTAGCTAACGTTAGCTGGCTGACTCGCTAGCTAAAGTTAGCGTGGCTGACTAAGCTAGCTAGAGTTAGCTGGCTGACTACGCTAGCCAACGTTAGCTGGCTGACTTCGCTAGCTAGCGTTAGCTGGCTGACTGCGCTAGCTAGCGTTAGCTGGCTGACTCGCTAGCTAAAGTTAGCTGGCTGACTCGCTAGCTAACGTTAGCTGGCTGACTCGCTAGCTAACGTTAGCTGGCTGACTCGCTAGCTAAAGTTAGCTGGCTGACTCGCTAGCTAACGTTAGCTGGCTGACTGCGCTAGCTAAAAGTTAGCTGGCTGACTCCGCTAGCTAACGTTAGCTGGCACGACTGCTAGCTAACGTTAGCTGGCTGACTCAAGCCAGCTAAAGTTAGCTGGCTGACTCCGCTGCAGCTAAGATTAGCTGGCTGGCTAGCTAGCTAACGTTAGCTGGCTGACTTCATGCTAGCTAGCGTTAGCTGGCTGACTCGCTAGCTACGTTAGCTGGCTGACTCGCTTAGCTAAAGTTAGCTGGCTGACTCGCTAGCTAACGTTAGCTGGCTGACTCGCTAGCTAACGTTAGCTGGCTGACTCGCTAGCTAAAGTTACGTTACTTATTATTAGTATCTCAGAGCCATTTGCTTTGAATATATAATATAATATAATATAATATAATATAATATAATATAATATAATATAATATAATATAATAATAATAATATATGCCATTTAGCAGAGCGCTTTTATCCAAAGCGACTTACAGTCATGTGTGCATACATTCTACGTATGGGTGGTCCCGGGGATCGAGACCCACTACCCTGGTATTACAAGC
>NW_025750840.1:0-17487 GCF_021184085.1 Oncorhynchus gorbuscha | reverse complement strand
GATACTACTGTACTGTTAGACTGAAAGCACAAGCATTAGATACTACTGACTGTTGGGCTTTAGAAACTTTTAAAGCATTAGATATTACACTGACTGTTGGAGCTAGAAACACAAGCATTAGATATTACTGAAACTGACTTGGAGCTAGAAAAAACACAAGCATTAGATATTACTGTACTGTTGGAGTTATTTAGAAACACAAGCATTAGATATTACTGACTGTTGAGTTAGAAACACAAGCATTAGATATTACTGTACTGTTGGAGCTAGAAACACAAGCAGTTAGATATTACTGTACTGTTGGAGCTAGAAACACAAGCATTAGATATTACTGTACTGTTGGAGCTAGAAACACAAGCATTAGATATTACTGTACTGTTGGAGCTAGAAACACAAGCATTTAGATATTACTGTACTGTTGGAGCTAGAAACACAAGCATTAGATATTACTGTACTGTTGAGCTAGAAAACACAAGCATTAGATATTACTGTACTGTTGGAGCTAGAAACACAAGCATTAGATATACTGTACTGTTGGAGCTAGAAACACAAGCATTAGATATTACTGTACTGTTGGAGCTAGAAACACAAGCATTAGATATTACTGTACTGTTGGAGCTAGAAACACAAGCATTAGATATTACTGTACTGTTGGAGCTAGAAACACAAGCATTAGATACTTACTGTACTGTTGGAGCTAGAAACACAAGCATTAGATATTACTGTACTGTTGGAGCTAGAAACACAAGCATTAGATATTACTGTACTGTTGGAGCTAGAAACACAAGCATTAGGTACTACTGTACTGTTGGAGCTAGAAACACAAGCATTATATATTACTGTACTGTTGGAGCTAGAAACACAAGCATTTAGTTATACTACTGTACTGTTGGAGCTAGAAACACAAGCATTAGATATTACTGTACTGTTGGAGCTAGAAACACAAGCATTAGATATTACTGTACTGTTGGAGCTAGAAACACAAGCATTAGATACTACTGTACTGTTGGAGCTAGAAACACAAGCATTAGATACTACTGTACTGTTGGAGCTAGAAACACAAGCATTAGATACTACTGTACTGTTGGAGCTAGAAACACAAGCATTAGATATTACTGTACTGTTGGAGCTAGAAACACAAGCATTAGATACTACTGTACTGTTGGAGCTAGAAACACAAGCATTAGATACTACTGCACTGTTGGAGCTAGAAACACAAGCATTAGATACTACTGCACTGTTGGAGCTAGAAACACAAGCATTAGATATTACTGTACTGTTAACTAGAAACACAAGTATTAGGTATTACTGTACTGTTGGAGCTAGAAACACAAGCATTAGGTATTACTGTACTGTTGGAGCTAGAAACACAAGCATTAGGTATTACTGTACTGTTGGAGCTAGAAACACAAGCATTTAGTTAGATATTACTGTACTGTTGGAGCTAGAAACACAAGCATTAGGTATTACTGTACTGTTAACTAGAAACACAAGCATTAGGTATTACTGTACTGTTGGAGCTAGAAACACAAGCATTAGATACTACTGTACTGTTGGAGCTAGAAACACAAGCATTAGATATTACTGTACTGTTGGAGCTAGAAACACAAGCATTAGATACTACTGCACTGTTGGAGCTAGAAACACAAGCATTAGATATTACTGTACTGTTGGAGCTAGAAACACAAGCATTAGATACTACTGTACTGTTGGAGCTAGAAACACAAGCATTAGATATTACTGTACTGTTGGAGCTAGAAACACAAGCATTAGGTATTACTGTACTGTTGGAGCTAGAAACACAAGCATTAGGTACTACTGTACTGTTGGAGCTAGAAACACAAGCATTATATATTACTGTACTGTTGGAGCTAGAAACACAAGCATTAGATACTACTGACTGTTGGAGCTAGAAACACAAGCATTAGATACTACTGTACTGTTGGAGCTAGAAACACAAGCATTAGATATTACTGACTGTTGGAGCTAGAAACACAAGCATTAGATATTACTGACTGTTGGAGCTAGAAACACAAGCATTAGATATTACTGTACTGTTGGAGCTAGAAACACAAGCATTAGATACTACTGTACTGTTGGAGCTAGAAACACAAGCATTAGATATTACTGTACTGTTGGAGCTAGAAACACAAGCATTAGATATTACTGACTGTTGGAGCTAGAAACACAAGCATTAGATATTACTGTACTGTTGGAGCTAGAAACACAAGCATTTAGTTAGATATTACTGTACTGTTGGAGCTAGGAACACAAGCATTAGATATTACTGACTGTTGGAGCTAGAAACACAAGCATTAGATATTACTGTACTGTTGGAGCTAGAAACACAAGCATTAGATATTACTGTACTGTTGGAGCTAGAAACACAAGCATTAGATATTACTGACTGTTGGAGCTAGAAACACAAGCATTAGATATTACTGTACTGTTGGAGCTAGAAACACAAGCATTATATATTGCTGTACTGTTGGAGCCAGAAACACAAGCATTAGATATTACTGTACTGTTTCTCTCTCTCTGTATCTCTCCCCCTCTCTCTGTATCTCTCCCCCTCTCTCTGTATCTCTCCCCCTCTCTCTGTATCTCTCCCCCTCTCTCTGTATCTCTCCCCCTCTCTCTGTATCTCTCCCATCTCTCTGTATCTCTCCCCTCTCTCTGTATCTCTCCCCCTCTCTCTCTATCTCTCTCTGTCTCTCCCCCTCTCTCTATCTCTCCCCTCTCTCTGTATCTCTCCCCTCTCTCTCTCTCTCTCTCTGTATCTCTCCCCCTCTCTCTCCCCCCTCTTCTCTCTCTCCCCCCTCTCTCTCTAACTCTCTCTCTCTGTATCTCTCCCCCTCTTCCTCTCCCCCTCTTTCTCTCTCCCCCTCTCTCTCTCCCCATCTCTCTCTCCTCTCAGACTCTCCCCCCTCTGTTGTAGAGACAGCAGTCTCCCCCCCTCTTTCTCTCTCCCCTCTCTCTCTCTCCTCCTCTCTCTCTCCCCCTCTTCCTCTCTCCTCCTCTCTCTCTCCCCCCTCTTCCTCTCTCTCCGCCAGCCTTTGAGGAGCCAGTCCCTGATGACCGTTACCATGGTATCTACTTTGCGATGCTATTGGCTGGCGTGGGCTTCCTGCTTCCCTACAATAGCTTCATCACCGACGTGGATTACCTTCACCACAAGTTCCAGGGTAACACACACATACGCACGCAGGCGCACACACGCACACGCACACGCACACACACACACACACAGAGCCCAGAAATTATAATGCTGTTGTAGAGACAGCAGTCTGGACCGCCAGACGACCCCAGTGTTATAATGCTGTTGTAGAGACAGCAGTCTGGCCCGCCAGACGACCCCAGTGTTATAATGCTGTTGTAGAGACAGCAGTCTGGCCCACCAGACGACCCCAGTGTTATAATGCTGTTGTAGAGACAGCAGTCTGGACCGCCAGACGACCCCAGTGTTATAATGCTGTTGTAGAGACAGCAGTCTGGCCCACCAGACGACCCCAGTGTTATAATGCTGTTGTAGAGACAGCAGTCTGGACCACCAGACTGTTGTACCCCAGTGTTATAATGCTGTTGTAGAGACAGCAGTCTGGCCCGACCCCAGTGTTATAATGCGACCCCAGTGTTATAATGCTGTTGTAGAGACAGCAGTCTGGCCCACCAGACGACCCCAGTGTTATAATGCTGTTGTAGAGACAGCAGTCTGGCCACCCAGACGACCCCAGTGTTATAATGCTGTTGTAGAGACAGCAGTCTGGCCCACCAGACGACCCCAGTGTTATAATGCTGTTGTAGAGACAGCAGTCTGGCCCACCAGACGACCCCAGTGTTATAATGCTGTTGTAGAGACAGCAGTCTGGCCCACCAGACGACCCCAGTGTTATAATGCTGTTGTAGAGACAGCAGTCTGGACCGCCAGACGACCCCAGTGTTATAATGCTGTTGTAGAGACAGCAGTCTGGCCCGCCAGATGACCCCAGTGTTATAATGCTGTTGTAGAGACAGCAGTCTGGCCCTCCAGACGACCCCAGTGTTATAATGCTGTTGTAGAGACAGCAGTCTGGCCCACCAGACGACCCCAGTGTTATAATGCTGTTGTAGAGACAGCAGTCTGGCCCACCAGACGACCCCAGTGTTATAATGCTGTTGTAGAGACAGCAGTCTGGCCCGCCAGACGACCCCAGTGTTATAATGCTTTCTCTCTCTGTGTGTGTGTGTGTGTGTGTGTGTGTGTGTGTGTGTGTGTGTGTGTGTGTGTGTGTGTGTGTGTGTGTGTGTGTGTGTGTGTGTGTGTAGGATCCTCCATAGTGTTTGATATGAGTCTGGTGTATATCGTGGTCGCTCTTGTCGCAGTCATACTAAACAACATCCTTATGGAGAGGATCAGTCTACACACACGAATCACCGTGGGTGAGTTACCTGTTATTACCACACAGTAAACCGACCCTCCTCCCCCACCAGGTTACCTGTTAATACCACACAGTAAACCAACCCTCCTCCCCCACCAGGTTACCTGTTAATACCACACAGTAAATGCGACCCTCTCCTCCCCCACCAGGTTACCTGTTATTACCAGACAGTAAACCAACCCTCCTCCCCCACCAGGTTACCTGTTAATACCACACAGTAAACCAGCCCTCCTCCCCCACCAGGTTACCTGTTAATACCACACAGTAAACCAACCCTCCCCCCCACCAGGTTACCTGCTATTACCACACAGTAAACCAACCCTCCTCCCCCCACCAGGTTACCTGTTATTACCACACAGTAAACCCGACCCTCCTCCTCCCCCACCAGGTTACCTGTTATTACCACACAGTAAACCAACCCTCCTCCTCCCCACCAGGTTACCTGTTATTACCAGACAGTAAACCAACCCTCCTCCCCCACCAGGTTACCTGTTATTACCAGACAGTAAACCAACCCTCCTCCCCCCACCAGGTTACCTGTTATTACCACACAGTAAACCAACCAACCCTCCTCCCCCACCAGGTTACCTGCTATTACCACACAGTAAACCAACCCTCCTCCTCCCGCACCAGGTTACCTGTTATTACCACACAGTAAACCGACCCTCCTCCCCCACCAGGTTACCTGTTATTACTACACAGTAAACCAACCCTCCTCCCCCCACCAGGTTACCTGTTATTACCACACAGTAAACCAACCCTCCTCCTCCTCCACCAGGTTACCTGTTATTACCACACAGTAAACCAACCCTCCTCCCCCACCAGGTTACCTGTTATTACCACACAGTAAACCAACCCTCCTCCCCCACCAGGTTACCTGTTATTACCACACAGTAAACCAACCCTCCTCCCCCACCAGGTTACCTGTTAATACCACACAGTAAACCAACCCTCCTCTTCCCCCACCAGGTTACCTGTTATTACCACACAGTAAACCAACCCTCCTCCTCCCCCACCAGGTTACCTGCTATTACCACACAGTAAACCAACCCTCCTCCTCCCCCACCAGGTTACCTGTTATTACCACACAGTAAACCAACCCTCCTCCCCCACCAGGTTACCTGTTATTACTACACAGTAAACCAACCCTCCTCCCCCACCAGGTTACCTGTTATTACCACACAGTAAACCAACCCTCCTCCTCCTCCACCAGGTTACCTGTTATTACCACACAGTAAACCAACCCTCCTCCCCCCACCAGGTTACCTGTTATTACCACACAGTAAACCAACCCTCCTCCTCCCCCCACCAGGTTACCTGTTATTACCACACAGTAAACCAACCCTCCTCCCCCCCACCAGGTTACCTGTTATTACCACACAGTAAACCAACCCTCCTCCCCCACCAGGTTACCTGTTATTACCACACAGTAAACCAACCCCCCACCAGGTTACCTGTTATTACCACACAGTAAACCAACCCTCCTCCCCTACCAGGTTACCTGTTATTACCACACAGTAAACCAACCCTCCTCCCCCACCAGGTTACCTGTTAATACCACACAGTAAACCAACCCTCCTCTTCCCCCACCAGGTTACCTGTTATTACCACACAGTAAACCGACCCTCCTCCTCCCCCACCAGGTTACCTGCTATTACCACACAGTAAACCAACCCTCCTCCTCCCGCACCAGGTTACCTGTTATTACCACACAGTAAACCGACCCTCCTCCCCCACCAGGTTACCTGTTATTACTACACAGTAAACCAACCCTCCTCCCCCACCAGGTTACCTGTTATTACCACACAGTAAACCAACCCTCCTCCTCCTCCACCAGGTTACCTGTTATTACCACACAGTAAACCAACCCTCCTCCCCCACCAGGTTACCTGTTATTACCACACAGTAAACCAACCCTCCTCCCCCCACCAGGTTACCTGTTATTACCACACAGTAAACCAACCCTCCTCCCCCACCAGGTTACCTGTTAATACCACACAGTAAACCAACCCTCCTCTTCCCCCACCAGGTTACCTGTTATTACCACACAGTAAACCGACCCTCCTCCTCCCCACCAGGTTACCTGCTATTACCACACAGTAAACCAACCCTCCTCCTCCCGCACCAGGTTACCTGTTATTACCACACAGTAAACCGACCCTCCTCCCCCACCAGGTTACCTGTTATTACTACACAGTAAACCAACCCCTCCTCCCCCACCAGGTTACCTGTTATTACCACACAGTAAACCAACCCTCCTCCTCCTCCACCAGGTTACCTGTTATTACCACACAGTAAACCAACCCTCCTCCCCCACCAGGTTACCTGTTATTACCACACAGTAAACCGACCCTCCTCCTCCCCCACCAGGTTACCTGTTATTACCACACAGTAAACCAACCCTCCTCCCCCACCAGGTTACCTGTTATTACCACACAGTAAACCAACCCTCCTCCCCCACCAGGTTACCTGTTATTACCACACAGTAAACCAACCCCCCCCCCACCAGGTTACCTGTTATTACCACACAGTAAACCAACCCTCCTCCCCTACCAGGTTACCTGTTATTACCACACAGTAAACCAACCCTCCTCCCCCACCAGGTTACCTGTTAATACCACACAGTAAACCAACCCTCCTCCTCCCCCACCAGGTTACCTGTTATTACCACACAGTAAACCAACCCTCCTCCTCCTCCACCAGGTTACCTGTTATTACCACACAGTAAACCAACCCTCCTCCCCCACCAGGTTACCTGTTATTACTACACAGTAAACCAACCCACCTCCTCCCCCACCAGGTTACCTGTTATTACCACACAGTAAACCAACCCTCCTCCCCCACCAGGTTACCTGTTAATACCACACAGTAAACCAACCCTCCTCCCCCACCAGGTTACCTGTTAATACCACACAGTAAACCAACCCTCCTCCCCCCACCAGGTTACCTGTTAATACCACACAGTAAACCGACCCTCCTCCTCCCCACCAGGTTACCTGCTATTACCACACAGTAAACCAACCCTCCTCCTCCCGCACCAGGTTACCTGTTATTACCACACAGTAAACCGACCCTCCTCCCCCACCAGGTTACCTGTTATTACTACACAGTAAACCGACCCTCCTCCTCCCCCACCAGGTTACCTGTTATTACCACACAGTAAACCAACCCTCCTCCTCCCCCACCAGGTTACCTGTTATTACCACACAGTAAATCAACCCTCCTCCCCCACCAGGTTACCTGTTAATACCACACAGTAAACCAACCCTCCTCCCCCACCAGGTTACCTGTTAATACCACACAGTAAACCGACCCTCCTCCTCCCCCACCAGGTTACCTGCTATTACCACACAGTAAACCAACCCTCCTCCTCCCGCACCAGGTTACCTGTTATTACCACACAGTAAACCGACCCTCCTCCCCCACCAGGTTACCTGTTATTACTACACAGTAAACCAACCCTCCTCCCCCACCAGGTTACCTGTTATTACCACACAGTAAACCAACCCTCCTCCTCCTCCTCCACCAGGTTACCTGTTATTACCACACAGTAAACCAACCCTCCTCCCCCACCAGGTTACCTGTTATTACCACACAGTAAACCAACCCTCCTCCCCCACCAGGTTACCTGTTAATACCACACAGTAAACCAACCCTCCTCCTCCCCCACCAGTTTACCTGTTATTACCACACAGTAAACCAACCCTCCTCCTCCCCCACCAGGTTACCTGTTATTACCACACAGTAAACCAACCCTCCTCCTCCCCCACCAGGTTACCTGTTATTACCACACAGTAAACCAACCCTCCTCCTCCCCCACCAGGTTACCTGTTATTACCACACAGTAAACCAACCCTCCTCCCCCACCAGGTTACCTGTTAATACCACACAGTAAACCAACCCTCCTCCTCCCCCACCAGTTTACCTGTTATTACCACACAGTAAACCAACCCTCCTCCCCCACCAGGTTACCTGTTAATACCACACAGTAAACCAACCCTCCTCCTCCCCCACCAGGTTACCTGTTCGCTCTGAGTCCTCTGGTGTTCGTCAGCGTGTTTGATGTGTGGTTGGAATCCTTCACCACCAGACAGGCTTACATCGTCAACCTCTTCTCTGTTGGGGTGGTCGCCTTCGGATGTACAGGTACCACCCAAATACCCTTCCCTTCCCCTGTCCGTTGCCTTCAGATGTACAGGTACCACCCAAATACCCTTCCCTTCCCCTGTCCGTTGCCTTCAGATGTACAGGTACCACCCAAACACCCTTCCCTTCCCCTGTCCGTTGCCTTCAGATGTACAGGTACCACCCAAACACCCTTCCCTTCCCCTGTCCGTTGCCTTCAGATGTACAGGTACCACCCAAACACCCTTCCCTTCCCCTGTCCGTTGCCTTCAGATGTACAGGTACCACCCAAACACCCTTCCCTTCCCCTGTCCGTTGCCTTCAGATGTACAGGTACCACCCAAACACCCTTCCCCTGTCCGTTGCCTTCAGATGTACAGGTACCACCCAAACACCCTTCCCTTCCCCTGTCCGTTGCCTTCAGATGTACAGGTACCACCCAAACACCCTTCCCCTGTCCGTTGCCTTCAGATGTACAGGTAACACCCAAACACCCTTCCCCTGTCCGTTGCCTTCAGATGTACAGGTACCACCCAAACACCCTTCCCCTGTCCGTTGCCTTCAGATGTACAGGTACCACCCAAACACCCTTCCCCTGTCCGTTGCCTTCAGATGTACAGGTACCACCCAAACACCCTTCCCTTCCCCTGTCCGTTGCCTTCAGATGTACAGGTACCACCCAAACACCCTTCCCCTGTCCGTTGCCTTCAGATGTACAGGTACCACCCAAACACCCAAACACCCTCCCCTGTCCGTTGCCTTCAGATGTACAGGTACCACCCAAACACCCTTCCCCTGTCCGTTGCCTTCAGATGAACAGGTACCACCCAAATACCCTTCCCTTCCCCTGTCCGTTGCCTTCAGATGTACAGGTACCACCCAAACACCCTTCCCTTCCCCTGTCCGTTGCCTTCAGATGAACAGGTACCACCCAAACACCCTTCCCTTCTCCTGTCCGTTGCCTTCAGATGAACAGGTACCACCCAAACACCCTTCCCCTGTCCGTTGCCTTCGGATGTACAGGTACCACCCAAACACCCTTCCCCTGTCCGTTGCCTTCAGATGTACAGGTACCACCCAAACACCCTTCCCCTGTCCGTTGCCTTCAGATGAACAGGTACCACCCAAACACCCTTCCCTTCCCCTGTCCGTTGCCTTCAGATGAACAGGTACCACCCAAACACCCTTCCCCTGTCCGTTGCCTTCAGATGTACAGGTACCACCCAAACACCCTTCCCTTCCCCTGTCCGTTGCCTTCAGATGTACAGGTACCACCCAAACACCCTTCCCTTCCCCTGTCCGTTGCCTTCAGATGTACAGGTACCACCCAAACACCCCTCCCTTCCCCTGTCCGTTGCCTTCAGATGTACAGGTACCACCGAAACACCCTTCCCTTCCCCTGTCCGTTGCCTTCGGATGTACAGGTACCACCCAAACACCCTTCCCTTCCCCTGTCCGTTGCCTTCAGATGTACAGGTACCACCCAAACACCCTTCCCCTGTCCGTTGCCTTCAGATGTACAGGTACCACCCAAACACCCTTCCCCTGTCCGTTGCCTTCAGATGTACAGGTACCACCCAAACACCCTTCCCTTCCCCTGTCCGTTGCCTTCAGATGTACAGGTACCACCCAAACACCCTTCCCTTCCCCTGTCCGTTGCCTTCAGATGTACAGGTACCACCCAAACACCCTTCCCTTCCCCTGTCCGTTGCCTTCAGATGTACAGGTACCACCCAAACACCCTTCCCTTCCCCTGTCCGTTGCCTTCAGATGTACAGGTACCACCCAAACACCCTTCCCCTGTCCGTTGCCTTCAGATGTACAGGTACCACCCAAACACCCTTCCCTTCCCCTGTCCGTTGCCTTCAGATGTACAGGTACCACCCAAACACCCTTCCCCTGTCCGTTGCCTTCAGATGTACAGGTACCACCCAAACACCCAAACACCCTCCCCTGTCCGTTGCCTTCAGATGTACAGGTACCACCCAAACACCCTTCCCCTGTCCGTTGCCTTCAGATGAACAGGTAACACCCAAATACCCTTCCCTTCCCCTGTCCGTTGCCTTCAGATGTACAGGTACCACCCAAACACCCTTCCCTTCCCCTGTCCGTTGCCTTCAGATGAACAGGTACCACCCAAACACCCTTCCCTTCTCCTGTCCGTTGCCTTCAGATGAACAGGTACCACCCAAACACCCTTCCCCTGTCCGTTGCCTTCGGATGTACAGGTACCACCCAAACACCCTTCCCCTGTCCGTTGCCTTCAGATGTACAGGTACCACCCAAACACCCTTCCCCTGTCCGTTGCCTTCAGATGAACAGGTACCACCCAAACACCCTTCCCTTCCCCTGTCCGTTGCCTTCAGATGAACAGGTACCACCCAAACACCCTTCCCCTGTCCGTTGCCTTCAGATGTACAGGTACCACCCAAACACCCTTCCCTTCCCCTGTCCGTTGCCTTCGGATGTACAGGTACCACCCAAACACCCTTCCCTTCCCCTGTCCGTTGCCTTCAGATGAACAGGTACCACCCAAACACCCTTCCCCTGTCCGTTGCCTTCAGATGTACAGGTACCACCCAAACACCCTTCCCTTCCCCTGTCCGTTGCCTTCAGATGTACAGGTACCACCCAAACACCCTTCCCTGTCCGTTGCCTTCAGATGTACAGGTACCACCCAAACACCCTTCCCTTCCCCTGTCCGTTGCCTTCAGATGTACAGGTACCACCCAAACACCCTTCCCCTGTCCGTTGCCTTCAGATGTACAGGTACCACCCAAACACCCAAACACCCTCCCCTGTCCGTTGCCTTCAGATGTACAGGTACCACCCAAACACCCTTCCCTGTCCGTTGCCTTCAGATGAACAGGTACCACCCAAATACCCTTCCCTTCCCTGTCCGTTGCCTTCAGATGTACAGGTACCACCCAAACACCCTTCCCTTCCCCTGTCCGTTGCCTTCAGATGAACAGGTACCACCCAAACACCCTTCCCTTCTCCTGTCCGTTGCCTTCAGATGAACAGGTACCACCCAAACACCCTTCCCCTGTCCGTTGCCTTCAGATGTACAGGTACCACCCAAACACCCTTCCCCTGTCCGTTGCCTTCAGATGTACAGGTACCACCCAAACACCCTTCCCCTGTCCGTTGCCTTCAGATGAACAGGTACCACCCAAACACCCTTCCCTTCCCCTGTCCGTTGCCTTCAGATGAACAGGTACCACCCAAACACCCTTCCCCTGTCCGTTGCCTTCAGATGTACAGGTACCACCCAAACACCCTTCCCTTCCCCTGTCCGTTGCCTTCGGATGTACAGGTACCACCCAAACACCCTTCCCTTCCCCTGTCCGTTGCCTTCAGATGAACAGGTACCACCCAAACACCCTTCCCCTGTCCGTTGCCTTCAGATGTACAGGTACCACCCAAACACCCTTCCCTTCCCCTGTCCGTTGCCTTCAGATGTACAGGTACCACCCAAACACCCTTCCCTTCCCCTGTCCGTTGCCTTCAGATGTACAGGTACCACCCAAACACCCCTCCCTTCCCCTGTCCGTTGCCTTCAGATGTACAGGTACCACCGAAACACCCTTCCCTTCCCCTGTCCGTTGCCTTCAGATGTACAGGTACCACCCAAACACCCTTCCCTTCCCCTGTCCGTTGCCTTCAGATGTACAGGTACCACCCAAACACCCTTCCCCTGTCCGTTGCCTTCAGATGTACAGGTACCACCCAAACACCCTTCCCCTGTCCGTTGCCTTCAGATGTACAGGTACCACCCAAACACCCTTCCCCTGTCCGTTGCCTTCAGATGTACAGGTACCACCCAAACACCCTTCCCTTCCCCTGTCCGTTGCCTTCAGATGTACAGGTACCACCCAAACACCCTTCCCCTGTCCGTTGCCTTCAGATGTACAGGTACCACCCAAACACCCTTCCTTTCCCCTGTCCGTTGCCTTCAGATGTACAGGTACCACCCAAACACCCTTCCCCTGTCCGTTGCCTTCAGATGTACAGGTACCACCCAAACACCCTTCCCTTCCCCTGTCCGTTGCCTTCAGATGTACAGGTACCACCCAAACACCCTTCCCCTGTCCGTTGCCTTCAGATGTACAGGTACCACCCAAACACCCTTCCCTTCCCCTGTCCGTTGCCTTCAGATGTACAGGTACCACCCAAACACCCTTCCCTTCCCCTGTCCGTTGCCTTCAGATGAACAGGTACCACCCAAACACCCTTCCCCTGTCCGTTGCCTTCAGATGTACAGGTACCACCCAAACACCCTTCCCTTCCCTGTCCGTTGCCTTCAGATGTACAGGTACCACCCAAACACCCTTCCCTTCCCCTGTCCGTTGCCTTCAGATGTACAGGTACCACCCAAACACCCTTCCCTTCCCCTGTCCGTTGCCTTCAGATGTACAGGTACCACCCAAACACCCTTCCCTTCCCCTGTCCGTTGCCTTCAGATGTACAGGTACCACCCAAACACCCCTCCCTTCCCCTGTCCGTTGCCTTCAGATGTACAGATACCATATTATGATATGATAATAAGGTATTCAGTACTAGTGACTACCGATTATTTAACCTTAGTTTAGTCAACTGACTGGTACATCCTGGTTATTTAACCTTAGTTTAGTCAACTGACTGGTACATGTCACATCCTGGTTAATTAACCTTAGTTTAGTCAACTGACTGGTACATGTCACATCCTGGTTATTTAACCTTAGTTTAGTCAACTGACTGGTACATCCTGGTTATTTAACCTTAGTTTAGTCAACTGACTGGTACATGTCACATCCTGGTTATTTAACCTTAGTTTAGTCAACTGACTGGTACATGTCACATCCTGGTTATTTAACCTTAGTTTAGTCAACTGACTGGTACATGTCACATCCTGGTTATTTAACCTTAGTTTAGTCAACTGACTGGTACATGTCACATCCTGGTTATTTAACCTTAGTTTAGTCAACTGACTGGTACATCCTGGTTATTTAACCTTAGTTTAGTCAACTGACTGGTACATGTGACATCCTGGTTATTTAACCTTAGTTTAGTCAACTGACTGGTACATCCTGGTTATTTAACCTTAGTTTAGTCAACTGACTGGTACATCCTGGTTATTTAACCTTAGTTTAGTCAACTGACTGGTACATCCTGGTTATTTAACCTTAGTTTAGTCAACTGACTGGTACATCCTGGTTATTTAACCTTAGTTTAGTCAACTGACTGGTACATGTCACATCCTGGTTATTTAACCTTAGTTTAGTCAACTGACTGGTACATCCTGGTTATTTAACCTTAGTTTAGTCAACTGACTGGTACATGTCACATCCTGGTTATTTAACCTTAGTTTAGTCAACTGACTGGTACATGTCACATCCTGGTTATTTAACCTTAGTTTAGTCAACTGACTGGTACATGTCACATCCTGGTTATTTAACCTTAGTTTAGTCAACTGACTGGTACATGTCACATCCTGGTTATTTAACCTTAGTTTAGTCAACTGACTGGTACATGTCACATCCTGGTTATTTAACCTTAGTTTAGTCAACTGACTGGTACATCCTGGTTATTTAACCTTAGTTTAGTCAACTGACTGGTACATCCTGGTTATTTAACCTTAGTTTAGTCAACTGACTGGTACATGTGACATCCTGGTTATTTAACCTTAGTTTAGTCAACTGACTGGTACATCCTGGTTATTTAACCTTAGTTTAGTCAACTGACTGGTACATCCTGGTTATTTAACCTTAGTTTAGTCAACTGACTGGTACATCCTGGTTATTTAACCTTAGTTTAGTCAACTGACTGGTACATCCTGGTTATTTAACCTTAGTTTAGTCAACTGACTGGTACATGTCACATCCTGGTTATTTAACCTTAGTTTAGTCAACTGACTGGTACATCCTGGTTATTTAACCTTAGTTTAGTCAACTGACTGGTACATGTCACATCCTGGTTATTTAACCTTAGTTTAGTCAACTGACTGGTACATCCTGGTTATTTAACCTTAGTTTAGTCAACTGACTGGTACATCCTGGTTATTTAACCTTAGTTTAGTCAACTGACTGGTACATGTCACATCCTGGTTATTTAACCTTAGTTTAGTCAACTGACTGGTACATCCTGGTTATTTAACCTTAGTTTAGTCAACTGACTGGTACATGTCACATCCTGGTTAATTAACCTTAGTTTAGTCAACTGACTGGTACATGTCACATCCTGGTTATTTAACCTTAGTTTAGTCAACTGACTGGTACATCCTGGTTATTTAACCTTAGTTTAGTCAACTGACTGGTACATGTCACATCCTGGTTATTTAACCTTAGTTTAGTCAACTGACTGGTACATGTCACATCCTGGTTATTTAACCTTAGTTTAGTCAACTGACTGGTACATGTCACATCCTGGTTATTTAACCTTAGTTTAGTCAACTGACTGGTACATCACATCCTGGTTATTTAACCTTAGTTTAGTCAACTGACTGGGTACATCCTGGTTATTTAACCTTAGTTTAGTCAACTGACTGGTACATGTCACATCCTGGTTATTTAACCTTAGTTTAGTCAACTGACTGGTACATCCTGGTTATTTAACCTTAGTTTAGTCAACTGACTGGTACATCACATCCTGGTTATTTAACCTTAGTTTAGTCAACTGACTGGTACATCCTGGTTATTTAACCTTAGTTTAGTCAACTGACTGGTACATCCTGGTTATTTAACCTTAGTTTAGTCAACTGACTGGTACATGTCACATGGTTATTTAACCTTAGTTTAGTCAACTGACTGGTACATCCTGGTTATTTAACCTTAGTTTAGTCAACTGACTGGTACATGTCACATCCTGGTTATTTAACCTTAGTTTAGTCAACTGACTGGTACATGTCACATCCTGGTTATTTAACCTTAGTTTAGTCAACTGACTGGTACATGTCACATCCTGGTTATTTAACCTTAGTTTAGTCAACTGACTGGTACATGTCACATCCTGGTTATTTAACCTTAGTTTAGTCAACTGACTGGTACATGTCACATCCTGGTTATTTAACCTTAGTTTAGTCAACTGACTGGTACATGTGACATCCTGGTTATTTAACCTTAGTTTAGTCAACTGACTGGTACATCCTGGTTATTTAACCTTAGTTTAGTCAACTGACTGGTACATCCTGGTTATTTAACCTTAGTTTAGTCAACTGACTGGTACATCCTGGTTATTTAACCTTAGTTTAGTCAACTGACTGGTACATCCTGGTTATTTAACCTTAGTTTAGTCAACTGACTGGTACATGTCACATCCTGGTTATTTAACCTTAGTTTAGTCAACTGACTGGTACATCCTGGTTATTTAACCTTAGTTTAGTCAACTGACTGGTACATGTCACATCCTGGTTATTTAACCTTAGTTTAGTCAACTGACTGGTACATGTCACATCCTGGTTATTTAACCTTAGTTTAGTCAACTGACTGGTACATGTCACATCCTGGTTATTTAACCTTAGTTTAGTCAACTGACTGGTACATGTCACATCCTGGTTATTTAACCTTAGTTTAGTCAACTGACTGGTACATGTCACATGGTTATTTAACCTTAGTTTAGTCAACTGACTGGTACATCCTGGTTATTTAACAGTTTAGTCAACTCCTGGTTATTTAACCTTAGTTTAGTCAACTGACTGGTACATCCTGGTTATTTAACCTTAGTTTAGTCAACTGACTGGTACATGTGACATCCTGGTTATTTAACCTTAGTTTAGTCAACTGACTGGTACATGTCACATCCTGGTTATTTAACCTTAGTTTAGTCAACTGACTGGTACATCCTGGTTATTTAACCTTAGTTTAGTCAACTGACTGGTACATGTCACATCCTGGTTATTTAACCTTAGTTTAGTCAACTGACTGGTACATCCTGGTTATTTAACCTTAGTTTAGTCAACTGACTGGTACATGTGACATCCTGGTTATTTAACCTTAGTTTAGTCAACTGACTGGTACATTTCACATCCTGGTTATTTAACCTTAGTTTAGTCAACTGACTGGTACATGTCACATCCTGGTTATTTAACCTTAGTTTAGTCAACTGACTGGTACATGTCACATCCTGGTTATTTAACCTTAGTTTAGTCAACTGACTGGTACATCCTGGTTATTTAACCTTAGTTTAGTCAACTGACTGGTACATGTGACATCCTGGTTATTTAACCTTAGTTTAGTCAACTGACTGGTACATCCTGGTTATTTAACCTTAGTTTAGTCAACTGACTGGTACATCCTGGTTATTTAACCTTAGTTTAGTCAACTGACTGGTACATCCTGGTTATTTAACCTTAGTTTAGTCAACTGACTGGTACATCCTGGTTATTTAACCTTAGTTTAGTCAACTGACTGGTACATTTACATTACATTTAAGTCATTTAGCAGACTGCTCTTTATCCAGAGTCACATCCTGGTTATTTAACCTTAGTTTAGTCAACTGACTGGTACATCATCCTGGTTATTTAACCTTAGTTTAGTCAACTGACTGGTACATGTCACATCCTGGTTATTTAACCTTAGTTTAGTCAACTGACTGGCACATCCTGGTTATTTAACCTTAGTTTAGTCAACTGACTGGTACATCCTGGTTATTTAACCTTAGTTTAGTCAACTGACTGGTACATGTGACACCCTGGTTATTTAACCTTAGTTTAGTCAACTGGACCTTAGTTTAGGCACTGACTCCTGGTTATTTAACCTTAGTTTAGTCAACTGACTGGTACATCCTGGTTATTTAACCTTAGTTTAGTCAACTGACTGGTACATGTCACATCCTGGTTATTAACCTTAGTTTAGTCAACTGACTGGTACATGTCACATCCTGGTTATTTAACCTTAGTTTAGTCAACTGACTGGTACATGTCATCTCTGGTTATTTAACCTTAGTTTAGTCAAACTGACTGGGTACA
>NW_025750839.1:0-12500 GCF_021184085.1 Oncorhynchus gorbuscha | reverse complement strand
CCCCTCTCCGTCCGTCTCTCTCAATTCAATTCAAGGGGCATTATTGGCATGGGAAACATGTGTTAACATTGCCAAAGCAAGTGAGGTAGATAATATACAAAAAGTGAAATAAACAAAAAATTAACCTTAAACATTACGTATATATACAGTGTTGCAACGATGTACAAATGGTTAAGGGTACACAAGGGAAAAATAAATAAGCATAAATATGGGTTGTATTTACAACGGTGTTTGTTCTTCACTGGTTGCCCTTTTCTTGTGGCAACAGGTCACAAATCTTGCTGCTGTGATGGCACACTGTGGAATTTCACCCAGTAGATATGGGATTTCTTAGTGGATCTGTGTAATCTGTGGATCTGTGTAATCAGAGGGAAATATGTGTCTATCTAATATGGTCATACATTGGACAGGAGGTTAGGAAGTGCAGCTCAGTTTCCACCTCATTTTGTGGGCAGTGTTGCACATAGCCTGTCTTCTCTGAGAGCCATGTCTGCCTACGGCGGCCTTTCTCAATAGCAAGGTATTCTGCCACTGTGTACTCTCTGTTTAGGCGAAATAGCATTCTATTTTGCTCTGTTTTTTTTTGTTAATTCTTTCAATGTGTCAAGTAATAATCTTTTTGTTTTCTCATGATTTGATTGGGTCTAATTGTGCTGCTGTCCTGGGGCTCTGTTTGTGTACAGAGCCCCAGGACCAGCTTGCTTAGGGACTCTTATCCAGGTTCCTCTCTCTGTAGGTGATGCCTTTGTTGTGGAAGTTTTGGGAATCGCTTCTCTCTCGCTCCTCTCTCTCCTTCAGCCCGTTTCTCTCTCTCCTTCAGTCTGTCTCCCTCTCTCCTTCAGTCAGTCTCCTCTCTCCTTCAGTCAGTCTCCTCTCCTTCAGTCAAGTCTCTCCTCTTCAGTCAGTCTCCTCTCTCCTTCAGTCAGTCTCTCTCTCTCCTTCAGTCAGTCTCTCTCTCTCCTTCAGCCAGTCTCTCTCTCTCTCTCTCTCTCTCTCTCTCTCTCTCCTTCAGTCAGTCTCTCTCTCTCTCTCTCCTTCAGTCAGTCTCTCTCTCTTCTCCTTCAGTCAGTCTCTCTCTCTCTCCTTCAGTCAGTCTCTCTCTCTCTCCTTCAGTCAGTCTCTCTCTCCTTCAGTCAGTCTTCTCGTTCTCCTTCATTCTCTCTCTCCCTCTCTCTCCTTCAGTCTCTCTCCATCTCTCCTTCTCAACTTCTCTCCATCTCTCTCCCTTCAGTCTCTCTCCATCAGTCTCTCTCCATCAGTCTCTCTCCATCAGTCTCTCTCCATCAGTCTCTCTCTCTCTCCTCTCTCTCTCTCCCTCTCTCTCTCTCTCTCTCTCTCTCTCTCTCTCTCTCTCTCTCTCTCTCTCTCTCTCTCTCTCTCTCTCTCTCTCTCTCTCTCTCTCTCTCTCTCTCTCTCTCTCTCTCTCTCTCTCTCTCTCTCTCTCTCTCCTTCAGTCTCTCTCTCTCCAGTCTCACTGTCTCCTTCAGTCTCTCTCTCAGTTTCTCTCTCTTTCACCTTCAGTCAGTCTCTCTTTCACCTTCAGTCAGTCTCTCTCTCTCTCCTTCAGTCAGTCTCTCTCTCTCTCCTTCAGTCAGTCTCTCTCTCTCTCCTTCAGTCAGTCTCTCTCTCTCTCCTTCAGTCAGTCTCTCTCTCTCTCCTTCAGTCAGTCTCTCTCTCTCCTTCAGTCAGTCTCTCTCCTCCAGTCAGTCTCTCTCCTCCAGTCAGTCTCTCTCTCTCCTCCAGTCAGTCCCTCTCTCTCTCCTTCAGTCAGTCTCTCTCTCTTTCTCGTTCATTCAGTCTCTCTCTCTAGTTCATTCAGTCTCTCCTCTCATCCAGTCAGTCCCTCTCTCTCTCCTTCAGTCACTCTCTCCTTCAGTCTCTCTCCTTCAGTCCATCTGTCCTTCAGTCTTTCCATCTCCTTCAGTCTCTCTCTCATCTCCTTCAGTCTCTCTCCATCTCTCCTTCAGTCTCTCTCCATCTCTCCTTCAGTCTCTCTCCATCAGTCTCTCTCCATCAGTCTCTCTCCATCAGTCTCTCTCCATCAGTCTCTCTCCATCAGTCTCTCCATCAGTCTCTCTCTCAGTCTCTCTCCATCAGTCTCTCTCCATCTCTCTCTCCACTCTCTCTCTCTCTCTCCATCAGTCCCAGTCAGTCTCTCTCCTTCAAGTCAGTCAGTCTCTCTCCCTTCAGTCTCTCTCTCTCCTCCTTCAGTCTCTCTCTCTCCCCTTCAGTCTCTCTCTCTCCCCTTCAGGGTCTCTCTCTCCCCTTCCCTCTCTCTCCTCCCTCCCCCCTCCCTCCCATTCAGTCTCTCTCTCTCCCCCTTCAGTCTCTCTCCTCCTTCAGTCAGTCTCTCTCTCTCTCCTTCAGTCAGTCAGTCTCTCTCCCCTTCAGTCAGTCTCTCTCTCTCCTTCAGTCAGTCTCTCTCTCCCCTTCAGTCTCTCTCTCTCCCCTTCAGTCTCTCTCCCCCTTCAGTCTCTCTCTCTCCCCCTTCAGTCTCTCTCTCCCCTTCAGTCTCTCCCTCTCTCCCCTTCCCTCTCTCTCCCTCCCTCCCCTTCAGTCTCTCTCTCTCTCTCCCCTTCAGTCTCTCTCTCTCTCCTCTCTCTCTCAGTCTCTCTCTCTCTCTCTCCTCCTTCAGTCTCTCTCTCCCTTCAATCTCTCTCTCTCTCTCTCCCCTTCAGTCTCTCTCTCTTCTCTCCAGTCTCTCTCTCCTTCAGTCTCTCTCTCCCCTTCAGTCTCTCTCTCTCCCTTCAGTCTCTCTCTCCCCATTCAGTCTCTCTCTCTCCCTCCCATTCAGTCTCTCTCTATCTGTTCAGTCTCTCTCTCTCTCCTTCAGTCTCTCTCTCTATTTCTCTCTCAGTCTCCTCTCCTCCCATTCAGTCTCTCTCTCTCCTTCTGTCTCTCCTTCAGTCACTCCCCATTCAGTCTCTTCCTTCAGTCTCTCTCCCTCCCATTCAGTCTCTCTCCTTCATCTCTCTCCCCTCAGTCCCTCTCCTTCAGTCTCTCTCTCCCTTCAGTCTCTCCCTCTTCAGTCTCTCTCTCCCCTTCAGTCTTCTCTCTCCCTCTTCAGTCTCTCTCTCTCTCTCCTCTCAGTCTCTCTCCCTCTCTCCTTCAGTCAGTCTCTCTCTCCTCCTTCAGTCAGTCTCTCTCTCTCTCTCCTTCAGTCAGTCTCTCTCTCTCTCCTTCAGTCAGTCTCTCTCTCTCCCTTCAGTCAGTCTCTCTCTCTCCCCTTCAGTCTCTCTCTCTCCCCTTCAGTCTCTCTCTCCCCTTCAGTCTCTCTCCTCCCTTCAGTCTCTCTCTCTCCCCTTCAGTCTCTCTCTCTCCCCTTCAGTCTCTCTCTCTCCCCTTCAGTCTCTCTCTCTCCCCCATTCAGTCTCTCTCTCTAGTCTCTCTCTCTCTCTCCCTCCCATTCAGTCTCTCTCTCTCTCTCCCCCTCCCTCCCATTCAGTCTCTCTCCCTCTCTCTCCTCTCTCTCCCTCTCTCTCCCTCTCTCTCCCTCTCTCTCCCCTCCCTCCCTCCCTCCTCCCTCCCATTCAGTCTCTCTCTCTATCTCTCTCTCTCTCCCATTCGGTCTCTCTCTCTCTCTCTCTCTCTCTCCCCTCTCTCTCTCTCTCCCTCCCCATTCAGTCTCTCTATCTCTCTCTCTCTCTCCCTCCCATTCAGTCTCTCTCTCTCTCTCTCTCTCTCTCCCATCTCTCTCTCTCTCTCTCTCTCTCCTCCCCCATTCAGTCTCTCTCTCTCTCTCCCTCCCCCACTCCATTCAGTCTCTCTCTCTATCTCTCTCTCCCTCCCTCCCATTCAGTCTCTCTCTATCTCTCTCTCTCTCCCCTCCCATTCAGTCTCTCTCTCTATCTCTCTCTCTCTCCCTCCCATTCAGTCTCTCTCTCTATCTCCTCTCTCCCTCCCATTCAGTCTCTCTCTCTATCTCTTTCTCTCTCTCCCCCAGAGCTGACCAGATGGGTCAGAGTTAATTACCTCTCACAGCATCAGCCAGTCAGAAACACAAACACTTTGCCTGCGATGTCATTAGTTCAGCAGGGCTTTAATAACTCCATCATGGGAGAGAAAGAGAGAAAAATGTAGAGCAGAGAACCAAGACCGAGTGAAGATGCTCAGAGAGAGAAGCTGACTGGTATTGAGGGTATACACTGATTGTACACAATATACCCTGATATGTGTCTGGTTTGTGGGCTCTACACTCCCCAGGTCTGTGTTCTGCATCAGCACAGTCTTCAACGCTCTCCCTGCCCATCGTTTCCATGACTCCTACTCAGTCTCCTGGTTACCAGCGGGTGTCCAGTTCTCCCTCCCTCCCATCACAGCAACGCTAGGCGCTCCTCTTCTCATGTATCAACAGGCTTCACTACCGGTCAGAGATAAAACAAGAGTGCATTCTGTCTGTAGCCTGGGATTTCTGCAAAGTGCAACTCATATCTGCTGACTGTGAGTCTGTCACTCTAGCACCCCTGGCTGTATGGCTGTTAGTAAATCTAATTTCCAGGTACAAGTGGCATCAAACATGTTGTTTGCTGGTTTTTGGTTCTCTGAGGTTCTCTGAACAGTATGGCACTGAAGCCTACAGGCCAGAAGGAGGCTAAGTGCAACTGTTTTACTCCTGGAGTGAGTACAGGAACTAAAGGTTTGTTCTCTACTCACCACACTGAAGTCCAGGTTCTGCTCGATCCACTCCTGTCCATCCTTGAACTCGTCGTGGAGGCCCATCATGTACAGGCTGTCTAAGGCGTCCACTATGGTCGCCCCCATCTGGGAATTACCTGGACAGAGGACAAACACACATGGATAGGGTCTTAAAGTGACATATTACCATATGCACAGCATATGTGGCCCACAACTCCTGGGCCAAGAGTTTTCTAGTCAGGTCACATTCCTATCAGTAGGAGGTCTTGTCCCCATAACAGTAGGAGGTGCTGTGCTCCTATCTGTAGGAGGTGTTGTCCTATCTGTAGGGGGTGCTGTCCTCCTATCTGTAGGAGGTGCTGTCCTCCGATCAGTAGGTCTTGTCCCCATAACAGTAGGAGGTGTCCCCATAACAGTGGGTGGTGCTGTCCCCATAACAGTGGGAGGTGCTGTCCCCATAACAGTAGAGGTGCTGTCCCCATAACAGTATGCTGTCCCCATAACAGTAGGTGCTGTCCCCCATAACAGTGGGTGGTGCTGTCCCCATAACAGTAAGGGGGTGCTGTCCCCATAACAGTAGGTCTGTCCCCATAACAGTAAGAGGTGCTGTCCCCATAACAGTAGGAGGTGCTGTCCCCATAACAGTAGCAGGTGCTGTCCCCATAACAGTAGCAGGTGCTGTCCCCATAACAGTAGCAGGTGCTGTCCCCATAACAGTAGCAGGTGCTGTCCCCATAACAGTAGCAGGTGCTGTCCCCATAACAGTAGGTGCTGTCCCCATAACAGTACAGGGTGCTGTCCCCAGTACAGGGTGCTGTCCCCATAACAGTACAGGGTGCTGTCCCCATAACAGTACAGGGTGCTGTCCCCATAACAGTAGGTGCTGTCCCCATAACAGTAGGAGGTGCTGTCCCCATAACAGTAGGAGTGCTGTCCCCATAACAGTAGGAGGTGCTGTCCCCATAACGGTAGGAGGTGCTGTCCCCATAACAGTAGGAGGTGCTGTCCCCATAACAGTAGGAGGTGCTGTCCCCATAACAGTAGATAGTGTTGTCCCCCATAACAGTAAGTCTTGTCCCATAACAGTAGGAGGTGCTCTCCTCCCTATCAGTAGGGGTGCTCTCCTCCTATCAGTAGGGGGCTGTCCTCTCCTGTCCTATCGGGGTTGCTGTCCTCCTATCAGTGAGTTGCTGTCCTCTATCAGTAGGAGTTGCTGTCCTCCTATCAGTAGGAGTTGCTGTCCTCCTATCAGTAGGAGTTGCTGTCCTCCTATCAGTAGGAGTTGCTGTCCTCCTATCAGTAGGAGTTGCTTTGTCCTCCTATCAGTGAGGTTGCTGTCCTCCTATCAGTAGGAGGTCATACCCTCCTATCAGTAGGAGGTGCTGTCCTCCTATCAGTAGGAGGTGCTGTCCTCCTATCAGTAGGAGGTGCTGTCCTCCTATCAGTAGGAGGTGCTGTCCTCCTATCAGTAGGAGGTGCTGTCCCCATAACAATAAGAGGTGCTGTCCCCATAACAGTAGGAGGTGCTGTCCCCATAACAGTAGGAGGTGCTGTCCCCATAACAGTAGGAGGTGCTGTCCCCATAAAAGTATGAGGTGCTGTCCCCATAACAGTAGGAGGTGCTGTGTCATTACAGAGGGCATGACTTTGGGCCCCTGCACCACATAGATAGATGGAGATCTCTAGAAGGCTATAACCCATTTTAGCTTGGTCATTGCCATTGTATTGCCATTCCGGGCTTTCACCATTTTGAAGTCAGAGGGATGGGAAGAGCGGTCCTCCCTTTTCCAGAGTCTAACGCAATTACTAGCTCACCTTCAATGGAGACACCACTACGGCTAGCAGTGATCTTCATTAAAACATGACTGACAGCCAAATCACTCACACTCCACTCCTCTTATCTCTCCAATCCCTCCCTCAATGTCACCACAGGCCAAGGGAGTGATGCAGTCTCCCTACTCCTACCCCGGTCAACAGCACTGCACCCAACACAGCAACTCGCCCAAGCCTTCCCCATTTCTCATTTTCCCAAATCCTCTCAGATGATGTTCGGAAAGAGCTGCAAAATCTGGACCCCTACAAATCAGCCGGGCTAGACAATCTGGACCCTTTCTTTCTACAGGTGGCGGGTAGCCTAGAGGTTAGAGAGTTGGACTAGTAAACGAAAGGTTGCATGTTCAAATCCCCGAGCTGACAAGGTACAAATCTGTCGTTCTGCCCCTGAACAGGGGACAGTTACCCACTGTTCCTAGGCGGTCTTTGAAAATAAGAATTTGTTCTTAACTGACTTGCCAAGTTTAATAAAAGTTTTAAAAATATATATATCTGCCGAAATTGTTGCCACCCTTATTACGAGCCTGTTCAACCTCTCTTTCGTGTCGTCTGAGATTCCCAAAGATTGGAAAGCAGCTGCAGTCATGCCCCTCTTCAAAGGGGGGGGACACTCTTGACCCAAACTGCTACAGACCTATATCTATCCTACCATGCCTTTCTAAGGTCTTCGAAAGCCAAGTCAACAAACAGATTACCGACCATTTCGAATCTCACCATACCTTCTCTGCTATGCAATCTGGTTTCAGAGCTGGTCATGGGTGCACCTCAGCCACGCTCCAAGGTCCTAAACGATATCTTAACCGCCATTGATAAGAAACATTACTGTGCAGCCGCATTCATTGATCTGGCCAAGGCTTTCGACTCTGTCAATCACCACATCCTTATCGGCAGACTCGACAGCCTTGGTTTCTCAAATGATTGCCTCGCCTGGTTCACCAACTACTTCTCTGATAGAGTTCAGTGTGTCAAATCAGAGGGTATGCTGTCCGGACCTCTGGCAGTCTCTATGGGGGTGCCACAGGGTTCAATTCTTGGACCGACTCTCTTCTCTGTATACATCAATGAGGCCGCTCTTGCTGCTGGTGAGTCTCTGATCCACCTCTACGCAGACGACACCATTCTGTACACGAGCCCTTCTTGAGCCCTTCTTTGGACACTGTGTTAACAACCCTCCAGGCAAGCTTCAATGCCATACAACTCTCCTTTCGTGGCCTCCAATTGCTCTTAAATACAAGTAAAACTAAATGCATGCTCTTCAACCGATCGCTACCTGCACCTGCCCGCCTGTCCAACATCACTACTCTGGACGGCTCTGACTTAGAATACGTGGACAACTACAAATACGTAGGTGTTTGGTTAGACTGTAAACTCTCCTTCCAGACCCATATCAAACATCTCCAATCCAAAGTTAAATCTAGAATTGGCTTCCTATTTCGCAACAAAGCTTCCTTCACTCATGCTGCCAAACACACCCTTGTAAAACTGACCATCCTACCAATCCTTGACTTTGGCGATGTCATTTACAAAATAGCCTCCAATACCCTACTCAACAAATTGGATGCAGTCTATCACAGTGCAATTCGTTTCGTCACCAAAGCCCCATATACTACCCACCATTGCGACCTGTACGCTCTCATTGGCTGGCCCTCGCTTCATACTCGTCGCCAAACCCACTGGCTCCATGTCATCTACAAGACCCTGCTAGGTAAAGTCCCCCCTTATCTCAGCTCGCTGGTCACCATAGCATCTCCCACCTGTAGCACATGCTCCAGCAGGTATATCTCTCTAGTCACCCCCAAAACCAATTCTTTCTTTGGCCGCGTCTCCTTCCAGTTCTCTGCTGCCAATGACTGGAACGAACTACAAAAATCTCTGAAACTGGAAACACTTAACTCCCTCACTAGCCTTAAGCACCAACTGTCAGAGCAGCTCACAGATTACTGCACCTGTACATAGCCCACCTATAATTTAGCCCAAACAACTACCCCTTTCCCTACTGTATTTAATTAATTAATTAATTTGGCTCCTTTGCACCCCGTGATTTTTATTTCTACTTTGCACATTCTTCCATTGCAAATCTACCATTCCAGTGTTTTACTTGCTATATTGTATTTACTTTGTCACCATGGCCTTTTTTTTGCCTTTACCTCCCTTATCTCACCTCATTTGCTCACATCGTATATAGTCTTGTTTCTACTGTATTATTGACTGTATGTTTGTTTTACTCCATGTGTAACTCTGTGTTGTTGTGTGTGGAACTGCTTTGCTTTATCTTAGCCAGATCGCAATTGTAAATGAGAACTTGTTCTCAACTTGCCTACCTGGTTAAATAAAGGTGAAATAAAAAAAATAAAAAAAGGGTGGTGAGCGTTATAATTCACTTCAATTAAGACCAAAGCTTGATCACTAGCCCTACCATGCTCTCTAATACGGCCCTCTTTTTTAAGACTTCTGCTCTAATAACGTAGCTCAGATTAATAGTAGAGCTATACTACTGCAGCTCAGATTAATACTAGTTTTACTACTGCAGCTCAGATTAATACTACTTATACGACTGCAGCTCAGATTAATACTAAATCAAATCAAATCAAATTTTATTTGTCACATACACATGGTTAGCAGATGTTAATGCGAGTGTAGCGAAATGCTTGTGCTTCTAGTTCCGACAATGCAGTGATAACCAACAAGTAATCTAACTAACAATTCCAAAAAAACTACTGTCTTATACACAGTGTAAGGGGATAAGGAACATGTACATAAGGATATATGAATGAGTGATGGTACAGAGCAGCATACAGTAGATGGTATCGAGTACAGTATATACATATGAGATGAGTGTGTAGACAAAGTAAACAAAGTGGCATAGTTAAAGTGGCTAGTGATACATGTGTTACATAAGGATGCAGTCGATGTTGTAGAGTACAGTATATACATATGCATATGAGATGAATAATGTAGGGTAAGTAACATTATATAAGGTAGCATTGTTTAAAGTGGCTAGTGATATATTTACATCATTTCCATCAATTCCCATTATTAAAATGGCTGGAGTTGGGTCAGTGTCAATGACAGTGTGTTGGCAGCAGCCACTCAATGTTAGTGGTGGCTATTTAACAGTCTGATGGCCTTGAGATAGAAGCTGTTTTTCAGTCTCTCGGTCCCAGCTTTGATGCACCTGTACTGACCTCGCCTTCTGGATGATAGCGGGGTGAACAGGCAGTGGTTCGGGTGGTTGATGTCCTTGATGATCTTTATGGCCTTCCTGTAACAACGGGTGGTGTAGGTGTCCTGGAGGGCAGGTAGTTTGCCCCCGGTGATGCGTTGTGCAGTCCTCACTACCCTCTGGAGAGCCTTACGGTTGAGGGCGGAGCAGTTGCCGTACCAGGCGGTGATACAGCCCGCCAGGATGCTCTCGATTGTGCATCTGTAGAAGTTTGTGAGTGCTTTTGGTGACAAGCCGAATTCTTCAGCCTCCTGGAGGGTTGAATAGGCGCTGCTGCGCTTCTTCACGACGCTGTCAGTGTGAGTGACCAATTCAGTTTGTCTGTGATGTGTATGCCGAGGAACTTAAACTAGCTACCCTCCCACTACTGTTCCATCGATGTGATAGGGGGTGTTCCCTCTGCTGTTTCCTGAAGTCCACAATCATCTCCCTTAGTTTTGTTGACGTTGAGTGTGAGGTTATTTTCCTGACACCACACTCCTCGAGGGCCCTCACCTCCTCCCTGTAGGCCGTCTCTGCCGTTGTTGGTAATCAAGCCTACCACTGTTGTGTCGTCCGCAAACTTGATGATTGAGTTGGAGGCGTGCGTGGCCACGCAGTCGTGGGTGAACAGGGAGTACAGGAGAGGGCTCAGAACGCACCTTGTAAAGCCCCTGTTGAGGATCAGCGGGGGAGGAGATGTTGTTGCTTGCTCCTCACCACCTGGGGGGCGGCCCGGTCAGGAAGTCCAGTACCCAGTTGCACAGGGCGGGCCGAGACCCAGGGTCTCGAGCTTGATGACGAGCTTGGAGGGTACTATGGTGTTGAATGCCGAGCTGTAGTCGATGAACAGCATTCTCACATAGGTATTCCTCTTGTCCAGGTGGGTTAGGCAGTGTGCAGTGTGGTTGAGATTGCATCGTCTGTGGACCTATTTGGGCGGTAAGCAAATTGGAGTGGGTCTAGGTGTCAGGTAGGGTGGAGGTGATATGGTCCTTGACTAGTCTCTCAAAGCACTTCATGATGACGGAAGTGAGTGCTACGGGCGGTAGTCGTTTAGCTCAGTTACCTTAGCTTTCTTGGGAACAGGAACAATGGTGGCCCTCTTGAAGCATGTGGGAACAGCAGACTGGTATAGGGATTGATTGAATATGTCCGTAAACACACCGGCCAGCTGGTCTGCGCATGCTCGGAGGGCGCGGCTGGGGATGCCGCCTGGGCCTGCAGCCTTGCGAGGGTTAACACGTTTAAATGTCTTACTCACCTCGGCTGCAGTGAAGGAGAGACTGCATGTTTCCGTTGCAGGCCGTGTCAGTGGCACTGTATTGTCCTCAAAGCGGGCAAAAAAGTTATTTAGTCTGCCTGGGAGCAAGACATCCTGGTCCGTGACTGGGCTGGATTTCATCTTGTAGTCCGTGATTGACTGTAGACCCTGCCACATGCCTCGTGTCTGAGCCATTGAATTGAGATTCCACTTTGTCTCTGTACTGACGCTTAGCTTGTTTGATAGCCTTACGGAGGGAATAGCTGCACTGTTTGTATTCAGTCATGTTGCCAGACACCTTGCCCTGATTAAAAGCAGTGGTTCGCGCTTTCAGTTTCACGAATGCTGCCATCAATCCACGGTTTCTGGTTAGGGAATGTTTTTATCGTGCTATGGGAACGACATCTTCGACGCACGTTCTAATGAACTCGACACCGAATCAGCGTATTCGTCAATATTCCCATCTGACGCAATACGAAACATGTCCCAGTCCACGTGATGGAAGCAGTCTTGGAGTGTAGAGTCAGCTTGTTCTGACCAGCGTTGGACAGACCTCAGCGTGGGAGCCTCTTGTTTTAATTTCTGTCTGTAGGCAGGGATCAGCAAAAATGGAGTCGGGTCAGCTTTTCCGAAAGGGGGCGGGGGCAGGGCCTTATATGCGTCGCGGAAGTTAGGAGTAACAATGATCCAAGGTTTTACCACCCCTGGTTGCGCAATCGATATGCTGATAAAATTTAGGGAGTCTTGTTTTCAGATTGGCTTTGTTAAAATCCCCAGCTACAATGAATGCAGCCTCCGGATAAACAAGTTTTCCAGTTTGCAAAGAGTTAAATAAAGTTCGCTCAGAGCCATCGATGTCTGCTTGGGGGGGATATACGGCTGTGATTATAATCGAAGAGAATTCTTGGAAGATAATGCGGTCTACATTTGATTGTGAGGAATTCTAAATCAGGTGAACAGAAGGATTTGAGTTCCTGTATGTTTTCTTCATCACACCATGTCCCGTTAGTCATGAGGCATACGCCCTCCACTCTTCTTACCAGAGATGTTTGTTTCTGTCAAGCGCGATGCGTGGAGAAACCCGTTGGCTGCACCGCCCCTGGATAGCGTTTTCCCAGTAAGCCATGTCTCCGTAAAGCAGAGAACGCAAAGTCTCTGATGTCCCTCTGGAATGCCACCCTTGCTCGGATTTCATCAACCTTGTTGTCGAGAGACTGGACATTGGCAAGAAGAATACTGGGAAGTGGTGCGCGACAGTCTCTTCCTCGGAGTCTGACCAGAACACCGCCGCGTTTCCCTCTTTTTCGGAGTCGTTTCTTGGGTCGCGGTGATGCGATCCATTCCGTTGTCCTGTTTGTAAGACAGAACATGTGGGATTCGCGTCGCGGAAAACATATTCTTGGTCGTACTTCATGGTGAGTTGACGCTGATCTTATATTCCAGTAGTTCTTCTCACTGTATGTAATGAAACCTAAGATGACCTGGGGTACTAATGTAAGAAATAACACGTAAAACAAAAACTGCATAGCTCAGAACGCCGGCGAGGCGGCCATCTCAGTTATACAA
>NW_025750838.1:5000-17491 GCF_021184085.1 Oncorhynchus gorbuscha | reverse complement strand
GGTGGCACCGGATCCTCATCTCTCCCAAGTGGTCATTCTCTCTTTCTCCCCTTACCCATCTGTCTATCGCCTCCTTTGAATTCCATGCTGTCACAGTTACTAGCCCTTTCAAGCTTAACATCCTTATCATTTATCGCCCTCCAGGTTCCCTCGGAGAGTTCATCAATGAGCTTGATGCCTTGATAAGCTCCTTTCCTGAGGACGGCTCACCTCTCACAGTTCTGGGCGACTTTAACCTCCCCACGTCTACCTTTGACTCTTTCCTCTCTGCCTCCTTCTTTCCACTCCTCTCCTCTTTGACCTCACCCTCTCACCTTCCCCCTACTCACAAGGCAGGCAATACGCTCGACCTCATCTTTACTAGATGCTGTTCTTCCACTAACCTCACTGCAACTCCCCTCCAAGTCTCCGACCACTGCCTTGTATCCTTTTCCCTCTCGCTCTCATCCAACACCTCCCACACTGCCCCTACTCGGATGGTATCGCGCCGTCCCAACCTTCGCTCTCTCTCCCCGCTACTCTCTCCTCTTCCATCCTATCATCTCTTCCCTCCGCTCAAACCTTCTCCCACCTATCTCCTGATTCTGCCTCCTCAACCCTCCTCTCCTCCCTCTCTGCATCCCTTGACTCTCTATGTCCCCTATCCTCCAGGCCGGCTCGGTCCCTCCCTCCCGCTCCGTGGCTCGATGACTCATTGCGAGCTCACAGAACAGGGCTCCGGGCAGCCGAGCGGAAATGGAGGAAAACTCCGCCTCCCTGCGGACCTGGCATCCTTTCACTCCCTCCTCTCTACATTTTCCTCCTCTGTCTCTGCTGCTAAAGCCACTTTCTACCACGCTAAATTCCAAGCATCTGCCTCTAACCCTAGGAAGCTCTTTGCCACCTTCTCCTCCCCTCCTGAATCCTCCGCCCCCTCCCCCTCCTCCCTCTCTGCAGATGACTTCGTCAACCATTTTGAAAAGAAGGTCGACGACATCCGATCCTCGTTTGCTAAGTCAAACGACACCGCTGGTTCTGCTCACACTGCCCTACCCTGTGCTCTGACCTCTTTCTCCCCTCTCTCCAGATGAAATCTCGCGCCTTGTGACGGCCGGCCGCCCAACAACCTGCCCGCTTGACCCTATCCCCTCCTCTCTTCTCCAGACCATTTCCGGAGACCTTCTCCTTACCTCACCTCGCTCATCAACTCATCCCTGACCGTTGGCTACGTCCCTTCCGTCTTCAAGAGAGCGAGAGTTGCACCCCTTCTGAAAACCTACACTCGATCCCTCCGATGTCAACAATTACAGACCAGTATCCCTTCTTTCTTTTCTCTCCAAAACTCTTGAACGTGCCGTCCTTGGCCAGCTCTCCCGCTATCTCTCTCTGAATGACCATCTTGATCCAAATCAGTCAGGTTTCAAGACTAGTCATTCAACTGAGACTGCTCTCCTCTGTATCACGGAGGCGCTCCGCACTGCTAAAGCTAACTCTCTCTCCTCTGCTCTCATCCTTCTAGATCTATCGGCTGCCTTCGATACTGTGAACCATCAGATCCTCCTCTCCACCCTCTCCGAGTTGGGCATCTCTCGGCGCGGCCCACGCTTGGATTGCGTCCTACCTGACAGGTCGCTCCTACCAGGTGGCGTGGCGAGAATCTGTCTCCTCACCACGCGCTCTCACCACTGGTGTCCCCAGGGCTCTGTTCTTGGCCCTCTCCTATTCTCGCTATACACCAAGTCACTTGGCTCTGTCATAACCTCACATGGTCTCTCTTATCATTGCTATGCAGACGACACACAATTAATCTTCTCCTTTCCCCCTTCTGATGACCAGGTGGCGAATCGCATCTCTGCATGTCTGGCAGACATATCAGTGTGGATGACGGATCACCACCTCAAGCTGAACCTCGGCAAGACGGAGCTGCTCTTCCTCCCGGGGAAGGACTGCCCGTTCCATGATCTCGCCATCACGGTCGACAACTCCATTGTGTCCTCCTCCCAGAGCGCCAAGAACCTTGGCGTGATCCTGGACAACACCCTGTCGTTCTCAACTAACATCAAGGCGGTGGCCCGTTCCTGTAGGTTCATGCTCTACAACATCCGCAGAGTACGACCCTGCCTCACACAGGAAGCGGCGCAGGTCCTAATCCAGGCACTTGTCATCTCCCGTCTGGATTACTGCAACTCGCTGTTGGCTGGGCTCCCTGCCTGTGCCATTAAACCCCTTCAACTCATCCAGAACGCCGCAGCCCGTCTGGTGTTCAACCTTCCCAAGTTCTCTCACGTCACCCCGCTCCTCCGTTCTCTCCACTGGCTTCCAGTTGAAGCTCGCATCCGCTACAAGACCATGGTGCTTGCCTACGGAGCTGTGAGGGGAACGGCACCTCAGTACCTCCAGGCTCTGATCAGGCCCTACACCCAAACAAGGGCACTGCGTTCATCCACCTCTGGCCTGCTCGCCTCCCTACCACTGAGGAAGTACAGCTCCCGCTCAGCCCAGTCAAAACTGTTCGCTGCCCTGGCCCCCCAATGGTGGAACAAACTCCCTCACGACGCCAGGACAGCGGAGTCAATCACCACCTTCCGGAGACACCTGAAACCCCACCTCTTTAAGGAATACCTAGGATAGGTTAAGTAATCCCTCTCACCCCACCCCCCTAAGTTTTAGATGCACTATTGTTAAGTGACTGTCCCACTGGATGTCATAAGGTGAATGCACCAATTTGTAAGTCGCTCTGGATAAGAGCGTCTGCTAAATGACTTAAATGTAATGTAAATGTAATCTCTGTCGGCTGGGTACTGAGACAGACAGTGTGCGTAGCAGGACAAGGTCACTATCTCTGTCGGCTAGGTACTGAGACAGACAGGACAAGGTCACTATCTCTGTCGGCTAGGTACTGAGACAGACAGGACAAGGTCACTATCTCTGTCGGCTAGGTACTGAGACAGACAGGACAAGGTCACTATCTCTGTCGGCTAGGTACTGAGACAGACAGGACAAGGTCACTATCTCTGTCACTAGTACCGAGACAGACAGGACAAGGTCACTATCTCTGTCGGCTGGGTACTGAGACAGACAGTGTGTGTAGCAGGACATGTGTGCGCGTATGTTTGTGTGAGTGTGTGTGCGTATGGCTGTGTGGAATGTGTGGGCGTGAAGTCAGTATAAAATGAATTGTTTTGTATTCTTGACTTTAGAACGTTCCGTGAATAAACATTTTTGACTATTTCAGCTGGGGCCTCCGTCTGTGTCATTCGACCAGGATCTTACACATTCTGGTTGACAGACTGAGAGTAATATAATTAAATCGGGTGATGTACCTGGAGAACGCAATTCTCTTATCAGGTGATTAATTGCCAAATCAAAAGTGTAGATAAAGGTTAAATTTAGCTGATTTATTTACTGTTAATTGTTTATTGTTCATTTATTGACCAAAGGTCGATGTACACTGAGTGGACAAAACATTAAGAACACCTGCTCTTTCCACTGACACAGACTGACCAGGTGAATCCGGTGAAAGCTATGATCCCTTATTGATGTCACTTTGTTAAGAAATCCAATCAGGTAGATGATGGGACGAGTCAGGTTGAAGAAGGATGTTTAAGCCTTGAGTCAATAGAGACACGGGATGTGTTTGTGTGTCATTCAGAGGGTGAATGGGCAAGACAACAGATTGAAGTGCCTTTGAATGGGGTATGGGGTAGGTGCCTGTGAACGGGGTATGGGAGTAGGTGTCTTTGAACGGGGTATGGTAGTAGGTGCCTTTGAACAGGGTACGGTAGTAGCTGCCTTTGAACAGTGTAGGGAGTAGGTGTCTTTGAATGGGGTACGGTAGTAGGTGGTGGTACAGTAGTAGCTGCCTTTGAACAGGGTACGGTAGTAGGTGTCTTTGAATGGGTACGGTAGTAGGTGTCTTTGAATGGGGTACGGTAGTAGGTGTCATTGAATGGGGTATGGTAGTAGGAGCCTTTGAACGGGGTATGGTAGTAGGTGTCTTTGAACGGGGTATGGGAGTAGGTGCCTTTGAACAGGGTACGGTAGTAGCTGCCTTTGAACAGTGTAGGGGAGTAGGTGTCTTTGAACGGGGTATGGTAGTAGGTGCCTTTGAACGGGGTATGGGAGTAGGTGTCTTTGAACGGGGTATGGGAGTAGGTGTCTTTGAATGGGGTATGGGAGTAGGTGGTGGTATGGTATGGTAGTAAGTGTCTTTGAACGGGGTATGGTAGTAGGTGTCTTTGAACAGGGTATGGTAGTAGGTGCCTTTGGAACGGGGTATGGGAGTAGGTGGTGGTATGGTAGTAGGTGCCTTTGAACGGGGTATGGTAGTAGGTGTCTTTGAACGGGGTATGGGAGTAGGTGCCTTTGAACAGGGTACGGTAGTAGGTGTCTTTGAACGGGGTAGGGGGTAGGTGTCTTTGAACGGGGTATGGTAGTAGGTGCCTTTGAACAGGGTATGGGAGTAGGTGTCTTTGAACGGGGTATGGGAGTAGGTGTCTTTGAATGGGGTAGTATGGGAGTAGGTGGTGGTATGGTATGGTAGTAAGTGTCTTTGAACGTGGTATGGTAGTAGGTGTCTTTGAACAGGGTATGGTAGTAGGTGCCTTTGAACAGGGTATGGGAGTAGGTGGTGGTATGGTAGTAGGTGCCTTTGAACGGGGTATGGTAGTAGGTGTCTTTGAACGGGGTATGGTAGTAGGTGCCTTTGAACGGGGTATGGGAGTAGGTGTCTTTGAACGGGGTAGGGGAGTAGGTGTCTTTGAACGGGGTATGGTAGTAGGTGCCTTTGAACAGGGTATGGGAGTAGGTGCCTTTGAACAGTGTAGGGGAGTAGGTGTCTTTGAACGGGGTATGGGAGTAGGTGTCTTTGAACGGGGTAGGGAAGTAGGTGTCTTTGAACGGGGTAGGGGAGTAGGTGGTAGTATGGTATGGTAGTGGGTGCCTTTGAACGGGGTAGGGAGTAGGTGTCTTTGAATGGGGTAGGGGAGTAGGTGTCTTTGACAGGGTAGGGGAGTAGGTGCCAGATGCACCGGTTTGTGTCCAAGAACTGCAACGCTGCTGGGGTTTTCATAGTCCGCAGTTTATCGTGTGCATCAAGAATGGTCCACCACCCAAAGGACATCAGCCAACTTGACACAACTGTGGGGAAGCATTGGAGTCAACATGGGCCGGGATCCCTGTGGAACGCTTTCCACACCTTGTGGAGTCAGCATGGGCGGGATCCCTGTGGAACGCTTTCAACACCTTGTGGAGTCAACATGGGCCAGCATCCCTGTGGAACGCTTTCCACACCTTGTGGAGTCAACATGGGCCGGATCCCTGTGGAACGCTTTCCACACCTTGTAGAGTCAACATGGGCCAGCATCCCTGTGGAACGCTTCCCACACCTTGTGGAGTCAACATGGGCCAGCATCCCTGTGGAACGCTTTCCACACCTTGTGGAGTCAACATGGGCCAGCATCCCTGTGGAACGCTTTCCACACCTTGTGGAGTCCAATGTCACCCGTGAAAACTCAATATTAGGAAGGTCAAATCGAATCCAATTTTATTTGTTAAATAATACCGCCTGGTATAGAGGTACTGGATGGCACGCAGCTTAGCCCCAGTGATGTACTGGGCCGAGCACAACCCTCTGTAGTGCCTTGCGGTCGGAGGCCAAGCAGTTGACATACCAGGCGGTGATGCAACCAGTGCTCTCGATGGTGCATCTGTAGAACCTTTTTTTGAGGATCTGAGGACCCATCAGCCAAATCTTTAGTGTTCTTAATGTTTGGTACGCTCAGGGTAGATGTCGTTGCTTCATCCGGCCCTCAGCGAATTGGAAGACACCTGTTTCGTTTCGGTTGTTGCTCTGTGATTGTTCCTCGCCTTTCTGTTTGAGTGACATTATTTGGTTTTCTTGCTGAGGAACGTAACCGTTCCATTGAGCATTAAAGGTGAATAGAATATGAGTGATAATAGAATTAAGGCCTTATTCACAAATGTCATGTTTAATACATGAAGCATAAAGCTAATGATTAGACAAACTGACAGGACAGGAAATGTAGGAGAATGGATATCTCATCAAGCTTGCAACTCAACTCTGGATCCAACTCTGAATCCAAATCTGAATCCAACTCAACTCTGGATCCAACTCTGGATCCAACTCTGAATCCAACTCAACTCTGGATCCAACTCTGAATCCAACTCAACTCTGGATCCAACTCTAAATCCAACTCTGAATCCAACTCTAAATCCAACTCTGGATCCAACTCTGGATCCAACTCTGGATCCAACTCTGGATCTAACTCTGGATCCAACTCTGGATCCAACTCTAAATCCAACTCTGGATCCAACTCTGGATCCAACTCTGGATCCAACTCAACTCTGAATCCAACTCTGGATCCAACTCAACTCTGAATCCAACTCAACTCTGGATCCAACTCTGAATCCAACTCTAAATCCAACTCTGGATCCAACTCTAAATCCAACTCTGAATCCAACTCTGGATCCAACTCTGGATCCAACTCTGGATCCAACTCTGGATCCAACTCTGGATCCAACTCTAAATCCAACTCTGGATCCAACTCTGGATCCAACTCTGGATCCAACTCTGAATCCAACTCTAAATCCAACTCTGGATCCAACTCTAAATCCAACTCTAAATCCAACTCTGAATCCAACTCTGGATCCAACTCTGGATCCAACTCTGGATCCAACTCTGGATCCAACTCTGGATCCAACTCTGAATCCAACTCAACTCTGGATCCAACTCATCTCTGGATCCAACTCTAAATCCAACTCTGAATCCAACTCTGGATCCAACTCTGAATCCAACTCAACTCTGGATCCAACTCTAAATCCAACTCTGAATCCAACTCTAAATCCAACTCTGGATCCAACTCTGGATCCAACTCTGGATCAACTCTGGATCCAACTCTGGATCCAACTGAATCTGCTCTGAATCCAACTCTGGATCAACTCTGGATCCAACTCAACTCTGAATCTCAACTCTGGATCAACTCAACTCTGAATCCAACTGGATCCAACTCTGAATCCAATCCAACTCTGATCCAACTCTAATCCAACTCTGAATCCAACTCTGGATCAACTCTGGATCCAACTCTGATCCAACTCTGGATCCAACTCTGGATCCAACTCTAAATCCAACTCTGGATCCAACTCTGGATCCAACTCTGGATCCAACTCTGAATCCAACTCTAAATCCAACTCTGGATCCAACTCTAAATCCAACTCTGAATCCAACTCTGGATCCAACTCTGGATCCAACTCTGGATCCAACTCTGGATCCAACTCTGGATCCAACTCTGGATCGATGGACAACTCTGGATCCAACTCAACTCTGGATCCAACTCAACTCTGAATCCATCTCAACTCTGGATCCAACTCAACTCTGGATCCAACTCAACTCTGAATCCATCTCAACTCTGGATCCAACTCAACTCTGGATCCAACTCAACTCTGAATCCAACTCAACGCTGAATCCAACTCAACTCTGAATCCAACTCTGGATCCAACTCGGGATCCAACTCTGGATCCAACTCTGAATCCAACTCTGAATCCAACTCTGGATCCAACTCTGGATCCAACTCAACTCTGGATCCAACTCCAACTCTGAATCCAACTCAACTCTGGATCCAACTCCAACTCTGATCCAACTCTGATCCAACTCTGAATCCTGGATCCAACTCAAGCTCTGGATCCAACTCAACTCTGATCCAACTCAACTCTGGATCCAACTCAACTCTGATACTCTGGATCCAACTCCAATCTGGATCAACTCAACTCTGGATCCAACTCTGGATCCAACTCAGCTCTGGATCCCCAACTCTGAATCCAACTCTGAATCCAACCAACTCTGAATCCAACTCTGAATCCAACTCAACTCTGAATCCAACTCAACTCTGAATCCAACTCTGATCCAACTCAACTCTGGATCAACTCTGGATCCAAATCTGGATCCAACTCTGAATCCAACTCAACTCT
This sequence comes from Oncorhynchus gorbuscha, assembly GCF_021184085.1. Taxonomy (NCBI): domain Eukaryota; kingdom Metazoa; phylum Chordata; class Actinopteri; order Salmoniformes; family Salmonidae; genus Oncorhynchus; species Oncorhynchus gorbuscha. The sequence continues at coordinate 9,526 of NW_025750838.1, read as the reverse complement.
GGATCCAACTCTAAATCCGTAATGGAATAATAAGTGCATACTGTCAGAATAGAGAAACATGGAAATGCTTTTAGCATCTTCCCCAATGAGTGACTCTATAATGAGTCTGAATAGAGAGCGAGAGAGATTCAGAAAATGTTCCTATCAAACACAGATTAAAACTCACTCAGAATCACAGCTGGTCTCTGTCTGTCTGTCTGTCTGTCTGTCTGTCTGTCTGTCTGTCTGTCTGTCTGTCTGTCTGTCTGTCTGTCTGTCTGTCTGTCTGTCTGTCTGTCTGTCTGTCTGTCTGTCTGTCTGTCTGTCTGTCTGTCTGTCTGTCTGTCCGTCACTCTGTCTGTCACTCTGTCTGTCACTCTGTCTGTCTGTCACTCTGTCTGTCTGTCTGTCTGTCTGTCTGTCTGTCTGTCTGTCTGTCTGTCTGTCTGTCTGTCTGTCTGTCTGTCTGTCTGTCTGTCTGTCTGTCTGTCTGTCTGTCTGTCTGTCTGTCTGTCTGTCTGTCTGTCTGTCTGTCTGTCTGTCTGTCTGTCTGTCTGTAACATAGGTCACCTTTATTTATTGCGGTGTTACTCTGCCATTTCTCACCGTGTTTCTCCCTCTATTTAACATGTATGTTGACCTGACCAATCTCACCTGGGCTTATGACCTGGCCAACCGAGAAGAGAAGACGAGAGAAGCTATCCATGCTTTCATTTCATTTCCCTGGCATTGCTTCCAAATGCTAATGTTTTAGCAGTTGTGTCACAAATCCCATTCATGACACAGGACCTATATTAGCATTTTTTTTGCATATCATGTATTGTAATGCATAGATCAAAACATGGATTGCTGTCAAACCGTGGCAATAGACTCCTTACAGAATATAGAAACCAATATGTCTTTTTTTTATTTGGGTGAACTTTCCATTTAAGTGAAACACATCTCATCACTTTGAAATATCACGTGTCCTGTTTTGTGTATTTCCTTCCACTAGTCTTCTCTTTCCAAGAATCAGCTCTCTGAGACCCACCAAACCAGCTCCCATCATCAGCTCTCTGAGACCCACCAAACCACCTCCCATCATCAGCTCTCTGAGACCCACCAAACCACCTCCCAGCAGTCCTAGCTAAACCAAACCCCTCCCAGCAGTCCTAACTAAACCAAACCACCTCTCAGCAGTCCTAGCTAAACCAAACCACCTCTCAGCAGTCCTAACTAAACCAAACCACCTCTCAGCAGTCCTAGCTAAACCAAACCACCTCCCAGCAGTCCTAGCTAAACCAAACCCCTCCCAGCAGTCCTAACTAAACCAAACCACCTCTCAGCAGTCCTAGCTAAACCAAACCACCTCCCAGCAGTCCTAACTAAACCAAACCACCTCTCAGCAGTCCTAGCTAAACCAAACCACCTCCCAGCAGTCCTAGCTAAACCAAACCCCTCCCAGCAGTCCTAACTAAACCAAACCACCTCTCAGCAGTCCTAGCTAAACCAAACCACCTCCCAGCAGTCCTAACTAAACCAAACCACCTCCCAGCAGTCCTAGCTAAACCAAACCCCTCCCAGCAGTCCTAACTAAACCAAACCACCTCTCAGCAGCACTAGCTAAACCAAACCCCTCCCAGCAGTCCTAACTAAACCAAACCACCTCTCAGCAGTCCTAGCTAAACCAAACCTTCTCCCAGCAGTCCTAGCTAAACCAAACCCCCTCCCAGCAGTCCTAACTAAACCAAACCACCTCTCAGCAGTCCTAGATGGAACAAAAGACCTCTCAGCAGTCCAAGCTAAACCACACACACACACACACACACACACACACACACACACACACACACACACACACACACACACACACACACACACACACACACACACACACACACACACACACACACACACACACACACACACACACACACACACACACACACATGTCTTGCCCACAAACTCTACCGAGGGAGATTTATTCATCTCATAATATTAATAATGTATGTGATCATTTCCTGTTCATCTCTCCTCATCTCACACATGCATGCATAAATACAGGCACAGAGGCATTCACACACACACCCACACACACACAAGCGCATGCACACACACACACACACACTGTCTCATGTGTCGGTTCATTCTGGGGTAATTCAGTAATTAGTGTGCGCCGAGCTTAATTTTATTCTGTGGTTCAAATCATTGTCGTTATTGGTTACCTGATTCATTATAAAACATTCAGCAGACAGAATAAGTAGACAGAATACAATTGTAAGGTTATTCTGAAAGAACTTGTGATTTTATCTGTGTTGTTCATTATGTTAATTAATAAACATTATAAGTGATAATGCCTGAGAAGCCAGTGTTTGAGGATATAATTGCACCTTGAGGGCTGTTAAACCGTGCCAATGTCTCCTCCAAAAACACTGGCTTCGAGGGCATTATCACTTCTATTGCAACGGGCTACCAAACATATTCAAATAATGACTAACATATTTTAATTAAAAAACGGTATTTTGATGATTAAAAAATATATATTTAATTCTTCCCCGACGCAAATCTACCGTTTCTACCCAATTACGGCTGGTTATTCGTTCTATCGGTCCGGTTGCCAGAAACACGACCCAGTCCTAAAATTCTAAATCAAATAGTTAAATGATCCCATGGTATGACCAAAACAATTTGTCCTCTGGTGTGTGTGTGTGTGTGTGTGTGTGTGTGTGTGTGTGTGTGTGTGTGTGTGTGTGTGTGTGTGTGTGTGTGTGTGTGTGTGTGTGTGTGTGTGTGTGTGTGTGTGTGTGTGTGTTTGTCCTCTGGTCTTTCAGTGTGTGTGTGTGTGTGTGTGTGTGTGTGTGTGTGTGTGTGTGTGTGTGTGTGTGTGTGTGTGTGTGTGTGTGTGTGTGTGTGTGTGTGTGTGTTTGTCCTCTGGTCTTTCTAGTGTGTGTGTGTGTGTGTGTGTTTGTCCTCTGGTCTTTCTATGTGTGTGTGTGTGTGTGTGTGTGTGTGTGTGTGTGTGTGTGTGTGTGTGTGTGTGTGTGTGTGTGTGTGTGTGTGTGTGTGTGTGTGTGTGTGTGTGTGTGTGTGTGTGTTTGTGTATCTGTGTTTGTCCTCTGGTCTTTCTAGTGTGTGTGTGTGTGTGTGTGTGTGTGTGTGTGTGTGTGTGTGTGTGTGTGTGTGTGTGTGTGTGTGTGTGTGTGTGTGTGTGTGTGTGTGTGTGTGTGTGTGTGTGTGTGAATGCTTGTCTGCTTGTATCTCTTTTTATGTACAGCATACATGAACCCTGCTGTTATGATGAAAGCTAGCTAGCGCCTTCGGAATGTATTCATACCCCTTACACTTATTCCACATTTTGTTACAGCCTGAATTCAAAATGGTCTCCCATGCATGTTTTTTCTCTCCCATCTACCCCATAATGACAAAGTGAAAACCTGTTTTTAGAAATTGTTGCGAATTTACTGAAAATTAAATACAGAAATATCTCATTTACATGAATACATGTTAGAATAACCTTTGGCATTGATGACAGCTGTGAGGCTTTCTGGGTAGGTCTCTAAGAGCTTTGAACACCTGGATTGTACAATATTTGCACATATTAAAAATAAAAATAAAAACATTTCTCATACGCTGTCAAGTTGGTTGTTGAACATTGCTAGATCTTTATGTACATGTTGCGTAGATATTTACAGAAAATCCAGTTGCGACCAGAACTTGGACACTTTCTCGTTGGCCGAACGTTATATAACGTTATAACGTTATATATATATATTATAACGTTATATCCTAATGGTTTGGTGCAGGTCATGTTGTTTGTCACATTACCGTCTACGGTAAACACATACTATATCAAATTAAATATATGTTTACTTCAGCTTACGAATGGCGCAGCGGTCTAAGGCACTGCATCTCTAATGCTAGACGCGTCACTACAGACACCCTGGGTTCGAATCCAGGCTGTAGTTAACATTAAGCTATAATTAGCAAAGAAAATGGCTCTGAGATACAAGTAGTATTACTATACAGATCATAACTGTAATGTCAGCTAGCGTTAGCTAACAGTACACTTTAGCTTGCAATGAAAACAACTAGTAGTATTACTTTACAGATCATAACTGTAATGTTAGCTAGCGTTAGCTAACAGTACGCTTTAGCTTGCAATGACAACAACTAGTAGTATTACTTTACAGATCATAAATGTAATGTCAGCTAATGTTAGCTAGTTAGCTAACAGTACAGTTGCAACCACACTTCCCTCCCACTCCAGTTGTGTTTAGAATGTAGCCAAAAGAACACTGAGTTTGGAACTCATCCATTGGATTCCATGCTTATATAGTTTCTCATCCATCCAATATGGCTGTCCAATCAGCTGTCACTAAATACACACTTTCTCTCTTTCTGCTAGACTCAATCATGGATTGGCTAACGGGCAAAGAAATTATCTCTGGCAGTCACAACTCTTTTTGCAGTGGGTATTACGTTTTACAGATCATAAATGTAAGAGAGTCAGCTCTCTTCTCCCGAGTAGGCTCTCTAGTTAGCTTTAACAGTACAGTTCTATGTAAAGC
>NW_025750837.1:0-17504 GCF_021184085.1 Oncorhynchus gorbuscha | reverse complement strand
GAGGACAGACTAGTGGTAATGGCTGGAGGAGGACAGACTAGTGGTGATGGCTGGAGGAGGACAGACTAGTGGTGATGGCTGGAGGAGGACAGACTAGTGGTGATGGCGGAGTAGAATGGAGGAGGACAGACTAGTGGTGATGGCTGGGTAGAATGGAGGAGGATAGACTAGTGGTGATGGCTGGGTAGAATGGAGGAGGACAGACTAGTGGTGATGGCTGGGTAGAATGGAGGAGGACAGACTAGTGATGATGGCTGGGTAGAATGGACCTATCACAGTCATACGCTGGACCTAGTTTTGTCCCATGGAATAAATGTTGTGGATCTTAATGTTTTTCCTCATAATCCTGGACTATCGGACCACCATTTTATTACGTTTGCAATTGCAACAAATAATGTGCTCAGACCCCAACCAAGGACCATCAAAAGTCGTGCTATAAATTCACAGACAACACAAAGATTCCTTGATGCCCTTCCAGACTCCCTTCTGCCTACCCAAGGACGCCAGAGGACAACAATCAGTTAACCACCTAACTGAGGATCTCAATTTAATCTTGCGCAATACCCTAGATGCAGTTGCACCCCTAAAAACTAAAAACATTTCTCATAAGAAACTAGCTCCCTGGTACACAGAAAATACCCGAGCTCTGAAGCAAGCTTCCAGAAAATTGGAACGGAAATGGCGCCACACCAAACTGGAAGTCTTCCGACTAGCTTGGAAAGACGGTACCGTGCAGTACCGAAGAGCCCTTACTGCTGCTCGATCATCCTATTTTTCGAACTTAATTGAGGAAAATAAGAACAATCCGAAATTCCTTTTTGATACTGTCGCAAAGCTAACTAAAAAGCAGCATTCCCCAAGAGAGGATGACTTTCACTTGAGCAGTGATAAATTCATGAACTTCTTTGAGGAAAAGATTATGATTATTAGAAAGCAAATTACGGACTCCTCTTTAAACCTGCGTATTCCTCCAAACCTCAGTTGTCCTGAGTCTGCACAACTCTGCCAGGACCTAGGATCAAGAGAGACGCTCAAGTGTTTTAGAACTATATCTCTTGACACAATGATGAAAATAATCATGGCCTCTAAACCTTCAAGCTGCATACTGGACCCTATTCCAACTAAACTACTGAAAGAGCTGCTTCCTGTGCTTGGCCCTCCTATGTTGAACATAATAAATGGCTCTCTATCCACTGGATGTGTACCAAACTCACTAAAAGTGGCAGTAATAAAGCCTCTCTGAAAAAGCCAAACCTTGACCCAGAAAATATAAAAAACTATCGGCCTATATCGAATCTTCCATTCCTCTCAAAAATTTTAGAGAAGGCTGTTGCGCAGCAACTCACTGCTTTCCTGAAGACAAACAATGTATACGAAATGCTTCAGTCTGGTTTTAGACCCCATCATAGCACTGAGACGGCACTTGTGAAGGTGGTAAATGACCTTTTAATGGCCTCAGACCGAGGCTCTGCATCTGTCCTCGTGCTCCTAGACCTTAGTGCTGCTTTTGATACCATCGATCACCACATTCTTTTGGAGAGATTGGAAACCCAAATTGGTCTACACGGACATGTTCTGGCCTGGTTTAGATCTTATCTGTCGGAAAGATATCAGTTTGTCTCTGTGAATGGTTTGTCCTCTGACAAATCAGCTATAAATTTCGGTGTTCCTCAAGGTTCCGTTTTAGGACCACTATTGTTTTCACTATACATTTTACCTCTTGGGGATGTTATTCGAAAACATAATGTTAACTTTCACTGCTATGCGGATGACACACAGCTGTACATTTCAATGAAACATGGTGAAGCCCCAAAATTGCCCTCGCTAGAAGCATGTGTTTCAGACATAAGGAAGTGGATGGCTGCAAACTTTCTACTATTAAACTCGGACAAAACAGAGATGCTTGTTCTAGGTCCCAAGAAACAAAGAGATCTTCTGTTGAATCTGACAATTAATCTTAATGGTTGTACAGTCGTCTCAAATAAAACTGTGAAGGACCTTGGCGTTACTCTGGACCCTGATCTCTCTTTTGAAGAACATATCAAGACCATTTCGAGGACAGCTTTTTTCCCATCTACGTAATATTGCAAAAATCAGAAACTTTCTGTCCAAAAATGATGCAGAAAAATTCATCCATGCTTTTGTCACTTCTAGGTTAGACTACTGCAATGCTCTACTTTCCGGCTACCCGGATAAAGTACTAAATAAACTTCAGTTAGTGCTAAATACGGCTGCTAGAATCCTGACTAGAACCAAAAAATTTGATCATATTACTCCAGTGCTAGCCTCTCTACACTGGCTTCCTGTCAAAGCAAGGGCTGATTTCAAGGTTTTACTGCTAACCTACAAAGCATTACATTGGCTTGCTCCTACCTATCTCTCTGATTTGGTCCTGCCGTACATACCTACACGTACGCTACGGTCACAAGAAGCAGGCCTCCTAATTGTCCCTAGGATTTCTAAACAAACAGCTGGAGGCAGGGCTTTCTCCTATAGAGCTCCATTTTTATAGAACGGTCTGCCTACCCATGTCAGAGACGCAAACTCGGTCTCAACCTTTAAGTCTTTACTGAAGACTCATCTCTTCAGTGGGTCATATGATTGAGTGTAGTCTGGCCCAGGAGTGGGAAGGTGAACGGAAAGGCTCTGGAGCAACGAACCGCCCTTGCTGTCTCTGCCTGGCCAGTTCCCCTCTTTCCACTGGGATTCTCTGCCTCTAACCCTATTACAGGGGCTGAGTCACCGGCTTACTGGGGCTCTCTCATGCCGCCCTGGCAGGGGGTGCGTCACCTGAGTGGGTTGATTCACTGTTGTGGTCATCCTGTCTGGGTTGGCGCCCCCCCCCCCCCCCCTTGGGCTGTGCCGTGGCGGAGATCTTTGTGGGCTATACTCAGCCTTGTCTCAGGATGGTAAGTTGGTGGTTGAAGATATCCCTCTAGTGGTGTGGGGGCTGTGCTTTGGCAAAGTGGGTGGGGTTATATCCTTCCTGTTTGGCCCTATCTGGGGGTGTCCTCGGATGGGGCCACAGTGTCTCCTGTCCCCTCCTGTCTCAGCCTCCAGTATTTATGCTGCAGTAGTTTGTGTCGGGAGGCTAGGGTCAGTTTGTTATATCTGGAGTACTTCTCCTGTCCTATTCGGTGTCTTGTGTGAATCTAAGTGTGCTTTCTCTCTAATTCTCTCCTTTCTTTCTCTCTCTCGGAGGACCTGAGCCCTAGGACCATGCCCCAGGACTACCTGACATGATGACTCCTTGCTGTCCCCAGTCCACCTGGCCATGCTGCTGCTCCAGTTTCAACTGTTCTGCCTTACTATTATTCAACCATGCTGGTCATTTATGAGCATTTGAACATCTTGGCCATGTTCTGTTATAATCTCCACCCGGCACAGCCAGAAGAGGACTGGCCACCCCACATAGCCTGGTTCCTCTCTAGGTTTCTTCCTAGGTTTTGGCCTTTCTAGGGAGTTTTTCCTAGCCACCGTGCTTCTACACCTGCATTGCTTGCTGTTTGGGGTTTTAGGCTGGGTTTCTGTACAGCACTTTGAGATATCAGCTGATGTACGAAGGGCTTTATAAATCAATTTGATTTGACTAAAGGTGATGGCTGGGGTAGAATGGAGGAGGACAGACTAGTGGTGAATGGAGCAGGACAGACTAGTGGTAATGGCTGGGGTAGAATGGAGGAGGACAGACTAGTGGCGATTGGCTGGGGTAGAATGGAGGGGGACAGACTAGTGGTGATGGCTGGGTAGAATGGAGGAGGACAGACTAGTGGTGATGGCTGGGTAGAATGGAGGAGGACAGACTAGTGGTGATGGCTGGGTAGAATGGAGGAGGACAGACTAGTGGTGATGGCTGGGTAGAATGGAGGAGGACAGACTAGTGGTGATGGCTGGGTAGAATGGAGGAGGACAGACTAGTGGTGATGGCTGGGTAGAATGGAGGAGGACAGACTAGTGGTAATGGCTGGGATAGAATGGAGGAGGACAGACTAGTGGTAATGGCTGGGATAGAATGGAGGAGGACAGACTAGTGGTAATGGCTGGGATAGAATGGAGGAGGACAGACTAGTGGTAATGGCTGGGATAGAATGGAGGAGGACAGACTAGTGGTAATGGCTGGGATAGAATGGAGGAGGACAGACTAGTGGTAATGGCTGGGGTAGAATGGAGGAGGACAGACTAGTGGTGAATGGAGCAGGACAGACTAGTGGTAATGGCTGGGGTAGAATGGAGGAGGACAGACTAGTGGCGATTGGCTGGGGTAGAATGGAGGGGGACAGACTAGTGGTGATGGCTGGGTAGAATGGAGGAGGACAGACTAGTGGTGATGGCTGGGTAGAATGGAGGAGGACAGACTAGTGGTGATGGCTGGGTAGAATGGAGGAGGACAGACTAGTGGTGATGGCTGGGTAGAATGGAGGAGGACAGACTAGTGGTGATGGCTGGGTAGAATGGAGGAGGACAGACTAGTGGTGATGGCTGGGTAGAATGGAGGAGGACAGACTAGTGGTAATGGCTGGGATAGAATGGAGGAGGACAGACTAGTGGTAATGGCTGGGATAGAATGGAGGAGGACAGACTAGTGGTAATGGCTGGGATAGAATGGAGGAGGACAGACTAGTGGTAATGGCTGGGATAGAATGGAGGAGGACAGACTAGTGGTAATGGCTGGGATAGAATGGAGGAGGACAGACTAGTGGTAATGGCTGGGATAGAATGGAGGAGGACAGACTAGTGGTGAATGGCTGGGTAGAATGGAGGGGGGGGGGGGGGGGTGTTAGTGTACCTTGTCTACACCCATTCTCTTGAAGGAGGGCTTGTTGTTAAGGGTGTGTGTGTGTGTGTGTGTGTACCTTGTCTACACCCATTCTCTTGAAGGAGGGCTTGTTGTTAAGGGTGTGTGTGTGTGTGTGTGTGTGTGTACCTTGTCTACACCCATTCTCTTGAAGGAGGCCTGTAGGACCTTGAAGTTTTTGATGAACTCATGTTCCAGCATTGCAGAGAACTTCACCTTCTTCAGCAGGACACAGCCAGGGAACAACATGTCCATGAACTGACAATACGCTGCACCTACACACACAGCATTTACAAGTTAGCATATCAATTATTAGGACTAGGTTGTGATTCATTTATACAGTTTTATCTACATGAGGCATTTATAAGTTAGCATTTATTGTTAATGAATATATTAAATTAAATGTATGTGCGTGTTACCTGAACACAGTTGTTCTACCTTGGTGTAAGTGAGCCGTAGAGAGTCGTTGACCCAGGACAGCATCTCATGACGACTCAGGTTCTCCAGAGCCGAAGAGATGGAGAATACATTCACCGCCATCAACCTGCAACACACACGTTTTACATGATATAATTACAACGTATACGCCTCTAGTCTATAGGGAGGTAGATCAGTGATACCTCTAGTCAGTCTATAGAGGTAGATCAGTGATACCTCTAGTAGGTCTATAGGGAGGTAGATCAGTGATACCTCTAGTCAGTCTATAGGGTTAGATCAGTGATACCTCTAGTCAGTCTATAGGGAGGTAGATCAGTGATACCTCTAGTCAGTCTATAGGGAGGTAGATCAGTGATAGTTCTAGTCAGTCTATAGGGAGGTAGATCAGTGATACCTCTAGTCAGTCTATAGGGAGGTAGATCAGTGATACCTCTAGTCAGTCTATAGGGAGGTAGATCAGTGATACCTCTAGTCAGTCTATAGGGAGGTAGATCAGTGATACCTCTAGTAGGTCTATAGGGAGGTAGATCAGTGATACCTCTAGTCAGTCTATAGAGGTAGATCAGTGATATCTCTAGTCAGTCTATAGGGAGGTAGATCAGTGATACCTCTAGTCAGTCTATAGGGAGGTAGATCAGTGATACCTCTAGTCAGTCTATAGGGAGGTAGATCAGTGATAGTTCTAGTCAGTCTATAGGGAGGTAGATCAGTGATACCTCTAGTCAGTCTATAGGGTTAGATCAGTGATACCTCTAGTCAGTCTATAGGGAGGTAGATCAGTGATACCTCTAGTCAGTCTATAGGGAGGTAGATCAGTGATACCTCTAGTCAGTCTATAGGGAGGTAGATCAGTGATACCTCTAGTCAGTCTATAGAGGTAGATCAGTGATACCTCTAGTCAGTCTATAGGGAGGTAGATCAGTGATACCTCTAGTCAGTCTATAGGGAGGTAGATCAGTGATAGTTCTAGTCAGTCTATAGGGAGGTAGATCAGTGATACCTCTAGTCAGTCTATAGGGAGGTAGATCAGTGATAGTTCTAGTCAGTCTATAGGGAGGTAGATCAGTGATACCTCTAGTCAGTCTATAGAGGTAGATCAGTGATACCTCTAGTCAGTCTATAGGGAGGTAGATCAGTGATAGTTCTAGTCAGTCTATAGGGAGGTAGATCAGTGATACCTCTAGTCAGTCTATAGGGTTAGATCAGTGATAGTTCTAGTCAGTCTATAGGGAGCTAGATCAGTGATACCTTTAGTCAGTCTATAGGGAGGTAGATCAGTGATACCTCTAGTCAGTCTATAGGGAGGTAGATCAGTGATACCTTTAGTCAGTCTATAGGGAGGTAGATCAGTGATACCTTTAGTCAGTCTATAGGGAGGTAGATCAGTGATACCTTTAGTCAGTCTATAGGGAGGTAGATCAGTGATACCTCTAGTCAGTCTATAGGGAGGTAGATCAGTGATACCTTTAGTCAGTCTATAGGGAGGTAGATCAGTGATACCTTTAGTCAGTCTATAGGGAGGTAGATCAGTGATACCTCTAGTCAGTCTATAGGGAGGTAGATCAGTGATAGTTCTAGTCAGTCTATAGGGAGGTAGATCAGTGATACCTCTAGTCAGTCTATAGCACATATGTCAGAGTCAAGGCCCGCGGGCCACATCCGGCCCGCGAGAAGGTTTTTTACGGCCCCTGGGATGATCTTGATTTGTTATTAGAACCGGCCCGCAGACCGCAGCAAGCCGGCAGCCCGCAGATCTTTTACACGCACCAATACTACATTTCCCACAATGCAACGGTGACGCACCGAGCAGTAGGCTGCTTCATTTCAATATTTATTGGCACAGCAGTTGTCAGCATCACAGTAAAATTAACTTTCAGATACCCATCAAAAATGGCAAAACGGAAGGTGGACACTGAGAACCGGGGGTTTCAAACAAGGTGGGAGTCGGAGTATTTGTTCACGGAGGTAGCTGGAAAACCTGTGTGTCTTCTGTGTGGAGAAAGTGTGGCGGTACTGAAAGAGTATAATCTGAGACGACATTATGAAACGAAACACGCGGACAAAAACAAGAATATGGACATGGAACAAAGGCTACAAAAGGCAGAGGAATTAAAACGAGGCCTCAAATCTCGACAGGCTCTGTTCAAAAAAGCCAAATCACAAGGCCAGGCTGCTGTCAAGGCCAGTTTTATTTTGGCAGAAGAGATCGCTAAATCAGCCCGGCCATTTACGGAGGGGATTTCATCAAAAACTGCATGATTAAAGTTTGTGACGAAGTTTGCCCAGAAAAAAAGGCAACTCTTTTTAAATGTGAGTCTGAGCAGAAACACCATTGCCGAGAGAGTAGACCAGTTGTCCATCAATCTAAAAGAGCAGCTTGTGAAAAAGGAAAAGATTTCATTGCATATTCCTTGGCTGTGGATGAGAGCACCGACATTTCTGACATTGCCCAGTTGTCAATTTTCATCCGCGGAGTGGACTCCAGCCTAAGCGTGACAGAGGAGTTTTTGGCTTTACGTCCTATGCATGGCACAACTACGGGGCATGATTTGTATGAAGAGGTGTCAAGATGTGTAAATGAGATGGAGCTGCCTTGGGAAAAACTCGTGGGTTTGACAACCGACGGAGCACCTGCGATGTGTGGACACAGGAGCGGACTGGTGACGAAGATACGGGAAAAGATGCAAGAGGAAAACGCGACAGGTGAGCTGACAGCTTATCATTGTATCATACACCAGGAAGCGTTGTGCGGTAAAGCCTTGAAAATGGAGCATGTAATGAGCATCATCACGCGCACAGTTAACTTTATCAGAGCCAAAGGTTTGAATCACCGCCAGTTCAAGGCATTTCTGACGGAGTTAGAAACGGAGCATGGTGATTTGCCTTATCACACAGAGGTGCGATGGCTAAGCCAGGGAAAGGTGCTTCAAAGATGTTTCGAGCTTCGTGAGGAGATTTGTCTGTTCTTGGACAGCAAAGGGAAAGACACAACACAACTCCGAGACGAAATGTTTCTGTGTGAAATGGCTTTTCTGTGTGACATTACGAGTCATCTGAATGCAATGAACTTGCAGCTGCAGGGTCGGGATCGTGTCATCTCTGATATGTACAGTACAGTGAAGGCATTTAAAACCAAGTTGAGTGGATGATAGAAAATTGCTATTATTGTTTTTTTCTTTGAAGTAAATTTAGCCCACTTTTGCTAAAATAGAAAATATAGGCTACTGATGGTGCCTTGAATACCGGTTTCTTTCATTTAATGTTCATGTTATGGGGATTTTTATATAAAGGAAATTTGTCTTTTGTGTCTGTTGAAAATTAAAGATTACTGACAGAGCCATAAGAAAATATTGCTTTATTTATCTGATCATATTGGAATATATTTGTTAGGTTTTCAGTAGGTTCAATTAGGTTCACTAGACTATATGCGTCATTTAAAAAATTTTCAATGAACATTCGAACAGTCCGGCCCTCGGCTTGTAGCTAAATTTTTTATTTGGCCCTCCGTCCATTTGACTTTGACACCCCTGGTCTATAGGGTTAGATCAGTGATACCTCTAGTCAGTCTATAGGGAGGTAGATCAGTGATACCTCTAGTCAGGCTATAGGGAGGTAGATCAGTGATACCTCTAGTCAGTCTATAGGGAGGTAGATCAGTGATACCTCTAGTCAGTCTATAGAGGTAGATCAGTGATACCTCTAGTCAGTCTATAGGGAGGTAGATCAGTGACACCTCTAGTCAGTCTATAGGGAGGTAGATCAGTGACACCTCTAGTCAGTCTATAGGGAGGTAGATCAGTGATAGTTCTAGTCAGTCTATAGGGAGGTAGATCAGTGATACCTCTAGTCAGTCTATAGGGGTAGATCAGTGATACCTCTAGTCAGTCTGTAGGGGTAGATCAGTGATACCTCTAGTCAGTCTATAGGGAGGTAGATTAGTGATACCTCTAGTCAGTCTATAGGGAGGTAGATCAGTGATACCTCTAGTCAGTCTATAGGGAGGTAGATCAGTGGTACCTCTAGTCAGTCTATAGGGGTAGATCAGTGATAGTTCTAGTCAGTCTATAGGGGTAGATCGGTGATAGTTCTAGTCAGTCTATAGGGAGGTAGATCAGTGATACCTCTAGTCAGTCTATAGGGAGGTAGATCAGTGATACCTCTAGTCAGTCTATAGGGAGGTAGATCAGTGATACCTCTAGTCAGTCTATAGGGAGGTAGATCAGTGATAGTTCTAGTCAGTCTATAGGGAGGTAGATCAGTGATACCTCTAGTCAGTCTATAGGGAGGTAGATCAGTGATACCTCTAGTCAGTATATAGGGAGGTAGATTAGTGATACCTCTAGTCAGTCTATAGGGAGGTAGATTAGTGATACCTCTAGTCAGTCTATAGGGAGGTGGATCAGTGATACCTCTAGTCAGTCTATAGGGAGGTAGATCAGTGATACCTCTAGTCAGTCTATAGGGAGGTAGATCAGTGATAGTTCTAGTCAGTCTATAGGGAGGTAGATCAGTGATACCTCTAGTCAGGCTATAGGGAGGTAGATCAGTGATACCTCTAGTCAGTCTATAGGGAGGTAGATCAGTGATACCTCTAGTCAGTCTATAGGGAGGTAGTAACCCACCGTTCCTAGGTAGTCATTGTAAATAAGAATGTGTTCTTAACTGACTTGCCTGGTTAAATAAAGGTAAAATAAATACAAATATGAAATCCTCAATCACTGTGGGTCAATCATTCACTGTGGGAGGGATTATCAGGGAATGGGTCGGGAAGTTTGAGACTGACAGAGTTGGTAGGGTTTCAAACCTGTCAATTAATTATTGGGGGATGGATTTTCAGGGATTAGTGATCTAGTCATTAAAAAAGTAATATAATTCATTGTGGCAAAACACAACAAATATCCATTCCCCCTGTTAGGAAACAGTGTAGAGTTGTAGGATATATTTTTTTATACTAACATTTCAGGCGCCCATGGTGATATGTGTGTGTCACTGATAAACGCCTCCCGATCAGAAGTACCTAGGCCGGATAATGTGTTGGCATGTCACTGATGACAGACCGCTACTGCCTGCTTGTTGTTGACGGGGGAAAGTTGACTACTTGATAATAACATCGTAACGTCTAAATCAGTAAAGGACTTGTTCATCATCTAAGGACAACAGTCAAACAATATCTAGTTACAACGAAAACAATGTGACTACTGTAAAGAATTGCTATTCTCTTATGCAAGTGATCAGCCTACTGCTAAATGCATGGCTACAACTCACAGTAAAGGATGTGGGGCCCCTACAGGATAACTCACGCACACACACCCCCATCCAGCACACACACAGTCCCCTTTAGCTGAACGGATGTGACGGCGGGATTCGAGAGTGACGGACGGCCCAGCTGAGCCAATGGCGGAAGACTACAGACGGACGGCCCAGCTGAGCCAATGGCGGAAGACTACAGACGGACGGCCCAGCTGAACCAATCAAAAGATCCGATCTCCCAGGATCAACCTACTTTCTGTTTTGTATAAATTGTATTGTAACGGTTCACTCTTTCTCTTTTTCCTGCTGTTCTGTGCGAGCGAATGGGAGAGCCGTATATACGTGTACCAGATATTCTCACTCTGAATAAATCTGTCGCTTGTCGTACAATCTACCACCTTGTCTGAATCGATCCTTAACCGGCTCACCCTTCTACATATCCTTTTATCAACAGAATTTGGTAGCGGGAGGATGGTTTAATAACGGTCCGGTCGAAGAGAGTTGATTGGGTGTGAGAAGGAGAGTGACGGAAGGACGGTTCCAAAAAGACGGGTGAAAGAAATTCGGGGAGGACAATAATTCTGCTCAACTCGGGAAACTGATCTAAAAGGTGCACCATAAATAAGGTAAGCAAAACCTGTTAAATCAAACTTTGCATATTGTCGTATAGTCTGTCTAAATTTTGATCAGTATTTCCGAGTAAGTATGAATTCTTGTGTAAATTTATAATTTGCTGACAAGTTGAAAGTACAGTGAAGTGAACATATGTGGTACAAACCGGCGACGGCCGGGTGATTAAATCATTGATGAGATATCAGTAAGGGGGTAGTTAATTACTATTCATTAAATCTGGCGCCGAGGGGATAAATTGTAATTTTGTCCCGTGACCCGGTCAGCACAGTCTGATAGCTTTCAATGATGAGGTATCACTTTTGAGGCCTGGATTAGTTCCGATAGGGGTCAATAACAGATCAGTAAGTGAATAGTTAATTACTATTCATTAAACCTGGCGCCGAGGGGACAAATTGTAATTTTGTACCGAGACTCGGTCGAAGTCCAGTCTGATGGTGTTGATTGATAGGGGTCGGACACGGACATGGATTTGGATAAGATAAGTTCCGATAGGGGTTAATAACATGTCAGTAAGTGAATAGTTAATTACTATTCATTAAACCTGGCGCCGAGGGGACAAATTGTAATTTTGTTCCGAGACTCGGTCGAAGTCCAGTCTGATGGTGTTGATTGATAGGGGTCGGACATGGATTTGGATTCAGCACGGTAGAGATTAGGGATAAAAATCAGTAAGGGGATAGTTAATTACTATTCATTAAACCTGGCGCCGATAGGGGAAAAGATTGGCAACTTTGTCCCGCGACTCGGTCGAAGTCCAGTCTGATAAGTAGTCCAAAAGATAGGCTGATAATGTTTAGAGAGAACACGTGTATTTGTAACTGTTCATATAAAATGTAATGTGGTTGTAATCGTCTCCATCAAGATTGTTGATGGTTTGAGAGAGAGAGAGAACTCAAGAAGGGTTATTGGATAATCCGAAACTTATATGTTGTATGTAAACTTCCATGTTGTATGTAAACTTCCATGTTGTATGTATCTATAACTTCTGTGTAAAATGTATAATCAGGAACAAAATGACTGATGTATAATTGAAATAAGATCTGAATATAATAATTAATATTGTGACTATATAGTCGAATAGATCCCTTGGTTGCGCGCTCCACAAAAGCTATACCAACCCAATCGTTTTTCTCGAACTGAATATTCAAGGGAAAGCTCTGAGATAAGGCAGAGTGTGAGCAATAGTGTCTCCTCGAATACATCGTTGTTATTAACTAACGACGGGCTAAGCATATTCTAATTATATTCAAGTAGTCTGGTAAAATTTCCGATTAAGTTACGATTAATTTCCGATTGAATTAAAATTGAATTACGATTTAAAATTCACAATGGCGACCCCCAATACTCCAAAGCTGAAGTTTAATGAGTTCCTAGATAAAAAAAATAGAATATAGATCAGGGGGAAAGAGACAGTGGAAGGATATAAAGAAAGTCTGGGAGGGAGTAAAGTTAAGATGGACGCAAGCAGGATTACCTAGGAGGGGGACGGCCAACCGGGGTCCAGTTGAAAACAATGGAATGTGGGTTAAGGGAGACGTTGCAGGAAGCTAGAGACAAGGAAATAGGAAGAAACAAGGCCCATTTATTGAGGAACCAAGGGACCAAACAGAGAGAGAGAGCAGAAGAGGAACTAAAGATAGGAACTTGGGCCATAGAAGAAGCGCAGAAAGCACAACTAAAAAAAAAAATATCCTGAAATGATGGGGTTGCCACTCCCCCACGAGGGGCAGATGAACAGACGAGCTACCACCAGGAGATGGCGCCAAATCCCTCTACATGTATAATTACTAAAACATACAATACATGACAAACGGTGACCCTGACGTGGTCTGGTAAAAAGATATCGCTGGACATTGGTGTGCCAGCCGATTGGCCAGTACTGTCGTTGGACGGTGTGTCTCACAAATCCTGACCGGTCAACTAAAAAAGGGTAAGCAGACACCTGTTGTGGAAAACTAAAGTTCTGCACATTGGAGTTATACAAATTTAGTTTTGTGAGACACCTGTTTGATGTAAGTTACTAAATTTAAACTATTATGATGTGTGAGATTGGAAAATAGTTGAGAAAGTAATATCTCCATTGGCAACTGCAATTTTATTATTGATCAACCATACTTAATGGTGCATTGTGTATGGGATGTACTAGTATGCCTGGTTGGTAGGTGGTAACAGAGATCACTTACCACGTGTATGAATGATGGGTAACGGGTGGCCACCAAAGCTTGAATGGATAGTCTGGGACTACATGTATGAGTGGTGAGCAATGTGTGATCGCCAAAGTGCGAATAGAAAGTCATATGATGCGAACGTGATGTATTAGGCAGGGCCAAGTGTGAATGACGGATATTTAAATTGATTACTCGGACTTGAGATCGATTTAGCCGTAGGGAAAGGGTATCACTTGGGTTTCAGTAAAGACATTGGTTGTTGGCAGTATTGTAGTGTACATGCAATATCGTTGGAAATGGAAAAGGTGTAGAGAACGCCGAAGTCCACTCTAGATTTAAATAAAGGCAGAGAGGGCAAAGAGTAGAGGAGACTGGGTGAGAAGCTGTACAGAGAATGGACAGAAGGTGGGGCTATTGCATCTCCTACTGGTCTGCTTGCTGGGGAGAATGAAGATCTGTGTGTGTCTGGTGTAAATTGAAGTTTTTTACTGGCGTAAATGAAGATTTGTGAGACTCAAATCGTGTGCATGAAATACGTTTGATATTCAGTCGGGGACTAATATCGGTATGAAAGAGGCTTGGGGACTATTGGATAAGAAACTAATAATAAAAAATAAAATGGGGACTATTGGATAAGAAACTAATAATAAAAAATAAAATAAAAATGTAAGCTAACAATTGGGCATAGAAGTTAAAGATGTAATCAGATAAAACATATGAGAAATTGTTTGTTAACCAAGCCTGTATGTCCAGGATTTTATGCATTACAGGTGAACTACAGGTGAAGTCACTCAATCCAGTCCCAGAGGCTTGGGGACCATAGAAGACCCCTGGTGACAGCTAGCTGAAAGAGCTGCCCAGATTCATATCGCACGGCGGAAGGGTAAGACACTTTTTCACTGTCGGACAATAAACAGAGTTCGGGAGAAGAACTGGAATTAACAGAATTCCGGGGGCTAACTCCCGAATGAAGTAACCCTACCTGTCCTATCACCCCTGTTTTTGTCCATAGGAGTGAGGATGTGTCTGGCTCTGGCTAAGTGATGTGTATTTTGTTCCAAAATGAACATAAGAGATCCCTAGATCTGGGTAGACAGGAAGTTAGAGTAGAGATTACATGATAACCGACTTCGGACTGTTCTAGGATTGGAGAAGAGGGTATCCTTATAGCAAAAAGGGTCCCACAAGGGTGGATAGGTTTTCCATGATATGGGGGAAACCTGGGAGCAATGTTGAACTTTGTAAAGGTGATGAAATCCTACTAACCATCAAAAATATTAAGCTCTATGATGCAGGCACTCACACCCTCGGACTACAAAGGACGAGGACAGACATGATGGGTGTGTTTTCTATTAAGGTACTGCCAAGACCAGAGGTAATCGGACACACTCCTCTACCACCACTGTGTTAAAAATACCATTCAGATAATTAATGTTAGAGACTATTCGGCTATTGATCAATTAGGAACTGGGACTGGTTTTGATGGTAGGGACAATTTGTGGCTGTCTTATATGAGGTACACAGCTAAATCCCTGACAATAAAGGACTGCATTATTTGTAGTCATGCTAGACCTGTTCTGGCTACACACCCATTTGGTGTTGGGGCATATGGGGGCAATTACAGTTGCATCACGGGTACAGGTAATGGCATTGATTATGGGAGATTGCCTGGAGCTGATTGCAGCAGTAACATAACCATTAATTCCACTTGTGGATGATGTGTGGAGCCAAAAGAGTGCTGAGATCCATTCTTAGAGGAGAATGGCAAGGTACGTGTGGTCTGACCAGTTTGATAATTCCACTGACCATTGTTGATGTTACTGCTGAACAGCTGCTGAGTTCTGTATCCAGGGGACCTGAGAACATTCCATCCCATGGGAGACATAGACGTAGTGCTCCATGGACAGAGGATGTAGTTGACATACACTAACCTGTTGGGAGTGCCAGTGGGGGTTCCTCATGAGTTTCAGGCCTTGGGTAGGAATGATGGACTCTGGCACTTACTACCTAGTATGGGTCCAGCCATGGTGGATGCTAGACAGACTGCTTGGATTAATTATATCTACTATAATCAACAGCGTTTGGTGAATTACTCTCCGTGATGCACTCACTGGTATGTCTGAACAGCTTGAGGCCACATTTGGGGTTTCCAGACAGAATACACTTGCCTTGGATATGCTTCTTGCCAGTCAGGGGGACGTCTGCAAGATGTTCGGTAAACAATGTTGCACGTATATTCATAATAATACCAGTCCAGATGGTGATATATCTAAGGCGGGCTTGATACACTATCTGCTAAGATGAGGTCCACGGGGGGGGTGGAGGAGTCTGTTCTCTTGGCCTGGTTTGGTAAGTACACTGGTATGATGGTTACTGGATTTCTGACCCTAATTATTGTATTATTTGTTATTGATATGCTGCTTGCATCATACTGTGTTTTAAGAAGTCTGTTACAGATGTGATGAAGGATTCAGGGAGGATGGGACTGACTGAGGATGACACATGATATGCTGTTGTGAAGGTTTGGAGCCCCTGGGTGGCAAGGAGCCCACCTGGTACAGGATAGGATTAGCTGAGAGGACCAGATGGTTTCTAATAATTCTTTACTCTGTTTTCCATGACCAAAGTTTTATCCTACATCTTACATGTCAATAACAATAAAGTTTTATCCTGTTTTTGATAAGTGACACCCTTGCGGGTGACAAGGGGGAAACAAAAGCATACAACAAAGGCATATATCACTTCTTATTAATAATACACTTTTTATTATTTTCATGAAATGCTATGACTACTGAAATAAAGGATAGTGAGTGACACCCTAGCGGGTGTCAAAAGGGGGACTTAGATTTCACACTATTTTCTTTTGTTCAGTTTTTGAATGAGCTGTTCTCTTTTGACATGAAGGTAGTTTAAACTTTGTAACTGTTATATGATTCATTGCTGAATTTGTGTTCACACCCTTGGGGTTATTTTACATTATAGCCATTACCATAAGATTGAATGTTATCTGCTGTTGCCTTGTGTGGAGGTATGTATGTGTTATGCTACCTAGCTGATTTGAAACATTGTTAAAAGTATCAGGGCCATGGAACTTTCTCATGCTGGAAAATACAGAAGGGAGGGCACATTCAGAGCGTGGGTTGCGAGAACAAGCGGTCTTTTTGTTAGATAACAGGAGCCAGGTGCGAGATAATGGTATGGAGCATGAGACCCATCTTTCAGTTTGCAGCCATTTTAGGAGGGGGATCCAGTTGCTTATATTGATTAAGCTTCTCCATTGTATGTCTTCCCATCTGGGATGGGAAGAGGGGGAAATTATTTTTCTTTGTGGGCCATTTCCGTATAGACTTACCTAGCATAGGCTATTTTTCCTTTTTGGATTATGTTTTCGTTTTGCTTGGAGTAATGTCTCTGGACTATATCATATCTCTTAGGAGATGTGAAGAGAGGGAATCACAGCGTTTTCCCGCTGGAAAAAAGTTGGCATATGTGGACAATCATTTTACTTTTATTTTGAGATGTTCTCCGCTCTGTTGAATGAGGGTTGTAAGTTCCTAGGTGGCTGGTAGCCAACTTAGTACATAGTGGGATTGAATGGAGAATATGATGGTAATATACATATGTCTATTTCTGTTTAATACCGTGCCTTATTTCTTAGTCCATTAGGGAGAAGTTTCTCTTTGTGTCTGGATCTAGTTAGGTTGTGTCACGTCTCTGGTGAGACGTGAAGAGAGGGTTTTGTAAAGAATTGCTATTCTCTTATGCAAGTGATCAGCCTACTGCTAAATGCATGGCTACAACTCACAGTAAAGGATGTGGGGCCCCCTACAGGATAACTCACGCACACACACCCCCATCCAGCACACACACAGTCCCCTTTAGCTGAACGGATGTGACGGCGGGATTCGAGAGTGACGGACGGCCCAGCTGAGCCAATGGCGGAAGACTACAGACGGACGGCCCAGCTGAGCCAATGGCGGAAGACTACAGACGGACGGCCCAGCTGAACCAATCAAAAGATCCGATCTCCCAGGATCAACCTACTTTCTGTTTTGTATAAATTGTATTGTAACGGTTCACTCTTTCTCTTTTTCCTGCTGTTCTGTGCGAGCGAATGGGAGAGCCGTATATACGTGTACCAGATATTCTCACTCTGAATAAATCTGTCGCTTGTCGTACAATCTACCACCTTGTCTGAATCGATCCTTAACCGGCTCACC